>NC_069502.1:863492588-863677941 GCF_027579735.1 Bombina bombina | reverse complement strand
ATAATGTTGTTATACTTTGTCAGGGTAATCATGCAGGCCATATAGACCTCCCCCGATAGGGGGAGTAACAGGGATTAAGGTGCTAAGAATAGTACTATTTAACACAACCTTACCATGCATCCCAGCCCCATGTCTTATTATTATATTTTGTCAGGGTAATCATGCAGGCCATAGACCTCCCCCGATAGGGGGAGTAACAGGTATTAAACTGCTAAGAATAGTACTACTTAACACAACCTAGTTACCATGGGTCCCAGACCGTATGTCTTGTTGTTATACTTTGTCAGGGTAATCATGCAGGCCATATAGACCTCCCCCGATAGGGGGAGTAACAGGGATTAAAGTGCTAAGAATAGTACTATTTAACACAACCTTACCATGCATCCCAGCCCCATGTCTTATTATTATATTTTGTCAGGGTAATCATGCAGGCCATATAGACCTCCCCCGATAGGGGGAGTAACAGGTATTAAACTGCTAAGAATAGTACTACTTAACACATCCTAGTTACCATGGCTCCCAGACCGCATGTCTTGTTGTTATACTTTGTCAGGGTAATCATGCAGGCCATATAGACCTCCCCCGATAGGGGGAGTAACAGGGATTAAAGTGCTAAGAATAGTACTACTTAACACAACCTTACCATGGGTCCCAGACAAAAATGTCTTATTATTATATTTTGTCAGGGTAATCATGCAGGCCATATAGACCTCCCCCGATAGGGGGAGTAACAGGTATTAAAAAGCTAAGAATAGTACTACTTAACACATCCTAGTTACCATGGCTCCCAGACCGCATGTCTTGTTGTTATACTTTTTCAGGGTAATCATGCAGCCCATATAGACCTCCCCCGATAGGGGGAGTAACAGGGATTAAAGTGCTAAGAATAGTACTACTTAACACAACCTTACCATGGGTCACAGACCGCATGTCTTATTATTATATTTTGTCAGGGTAATCATACAGGCCATATAGACCTCCCCCAATAGGGGGAGTAACAGGGATTAAAGTGCTAAGAATAGTACTACTTAACACAACCTAGTAGTTACCATGGGTCCCAGACAGCATGTCTTATTATTATATTTTGTCAGGGTAATCATGCAGGCCATATAGACCTCCCCCGATAGGGGGAGTAACAGGTATTAAACTGCTAAGAATAGTACTACTTAACACAACCTAGTTACCATGGGTCCCAGACCGCATGTCTTGTTGTTATACTTTGTCAGGGTAATCATGCAGGCCATATAGACCTCCCCCGATAGGGGGAGTAACAGGGATTAAAGTGCTAAGAATAGTACTATTTAACACAACCTTACCATGCATCCCAGCCCCATGTCTTATTATTATATTTTGTCAGGGTAATCATGCAGGCCATATAGACCTCCCCCGATAGGGGGAGTAACAGGTATTAAACTGCTAAGAATAGTACTACTTAACACATCCTAGTTACCATGGCTCCCAGACCGCATGTCTTGTTGTTATACTTTTTCAGGGTAATCATGCAGCCCATATAGACCTCCCCCGATAGGGGGAGTAACAGGGATTAAAGTGCTAAGAATAGTACTACTTAACACAACCTTACCATGGGTCACAGACCGCATGTCTTATTATTATATTTTGTCAGTGTAATCATGCAGGCCATATAGACCTCCCCCGATAGGGGGAGTAACAGGTATTAAACGGCTAAGAACAGTACTACTTAACACAACCTAGTTACCATGGGTCCCAGGTATTAAACTGCTAAGAATAGTACTACTTAACACAACCTAGTTACCATGGGTCACAGACCGCATGTCTTATTATTATATTTTGTCAGTGTAATCATGCAGGCCATATAGACCTCCCCCGATAGGGGGAGTAACAGGGATTAAAGTGCTAAGAATAGTACTACTTAACACAACCCAGTTACCATGGGTATCAGACTGCATGTCTTATTATTATATTTTCTCAGGGTAATCATGCAGGCCATATAGACCTCCCCCAATAGGGGGAGTAACAGGGATTAAAGTGCTAAGAATAGTACTACTTAACACAACCTAGTAGTTACCATGGGTCCCAGACCGCATGTCTTATTATTATATTTTGTCAGGGTAATCATGCAGGCCATATAGACCTCCCCCGATAGGGGGAGTAACAGGGATTAAAGTGCTAAGAATAGTAATAATTAACACAACCTTACCATGGGTCTCAGACCGCATTTCTTTAATATTATATTTTGTCAGGGTAATCATGCAGGCCATATAGACCTCCCCCGACAGGGGGAGTAACAAGGATTAAAGTGCTAAGAATAGTACTACTTAACACAACCTAGTTACCATGGGTCCCAAACCGCATGTCTTATTATTATATTTTGTCAGGGTAATCATACAGGCCATATAGACCTCCCCCAATAGGGGGAGTAACAGGGATTAAAGTGCTAAGAATAGTACTACTTAACACAACCTAGTAGTTACCATGGGTCCCAGACAGCATGTCTTATTATTATATTTTGTCAGGGTAATCATGCAGGCCATATAGACCTCCCCCGATAGGGGGAGTAACAGGTATTAAACTGCTAAGAATAGTACTACTTAACACAACCTAGTTACCATGGGTCCCAGACCGCATGTCTTGTTGTTATACTTTGTCAGGGTAATCATGCAGGCCATATAGACCTCCCCCGATAGGGGGAGTAACAGGGATTAAGGTGCTAAGAATAGTACTATTTAACACAACCTTACCATGCATCCCAGCCCCATGTCTTATTATTATATTTTGTCAGGGTAATCATGCAGGCCATAGACCTCCCCCGATAGGGGGAGTAACAGGTATTAAACTGCTAAGAATAGTACTACTTAACACAACCTAGTTACCATGGGTCCCAGACCGTATGTCTTGTTGTTATACTTTGTCAGGGTAATCATGCAGGCCATATAGACCTCCCCCGATAGGGGGAGTAACAGGGATTAAAGTGCTAAGAATAGTACTATTTAACACAACCTTACCATGCATCCCAGCCCCATGTCTTATTATTATATTTTGTCAGGGTAATCATGCAGGCCATATAGACCTCCCCCGATAGGGGGAGTAACAGGTATTAAACTGCTAAGAATAGTACTACTTAACACATCCTAGTTACCATGGCTCCCAGACCGCATGTCTTGTTGTTATACTTTGTCAGGGTAATCATGCAGGCCATATAGACCTCCCCCGATAGGGGGAGTAACAGGGATTAAAGTGCTAAGAATAGTACTACTTAACACAACCTTACCATGGGTCCCAGACAAAAATGTCTTATTATTATATTTTGTCAGGGTAATCATGCAGGCCATATAGACCTCCCCCGATAGGGGGAGTAACAGGTATTAAAAAGCTAAGAATAGTACTACTTAACACATCCTAGTTACCATGGCTCCCAGACCGCATGTCTTGTTGTTATACTTTTTCAGGGTAATCATGCAGCCCATATAGACCTCCCCCGATAGGGGGAGTAACAGGGATTAAAGTGCTAAGAATAGTACTACTTAACACAACCTTACCATGGGTCACAGACCGCATGTCTTATTATTATATTTTGTCAGTGTAATCATGCAGGCCATATAGACCTCCCCCGATAGGGGGAGTAACACTTAACACAACCTAGTTACCATGGGTCACCGACCGCATGTCTTATTATTATATTTTGTCAGTGTAATCATGCAGGCCATATAGACCTCCCCCGATAGGGGGAGTAACAGGGATTAAAGTGCTAAGAATAGTACTACTTAACACAACCTTACCATGGGTCACAGACCGCATGTCTTATTATTATATTTTGTCAGTGTAATCATGCAGGCCATATAGACCTCCCCCGATAGGGGGGAGTAACAGGTATTAAACGGCTAAGAACAGTACTACTTAACACAACCTAGTTACCATGGGTCCCAGGTATTAAACTGCTAAGAATAGTACTACTTAACACAACCTAGTTACCATGGGTCACAGACCGCATGTCTTATTATTATATTTTGTCAGTGTAATCATGCAGGCCATATAGACCTCCCCCGATAGGGGGAGTAACAGGGATTAAAGTGCTAAGAATAGTACTACTTAACACAACCCAGTTACCATGGGTATCAGACTGCATGTCTTATTATTATATTTTCTCAGGGTAATCATGCAGGCCATATAGACCTCCCCCAATAGGGGGAGTAACAGGGATTAAAGTGCTAAGAATAGTACTACTTAACACAACCTAGTAGTTACCATGGGTCCCAGACCGCATGTCTTATTATTATATTTTGTCAGGGTAATCATGCAGGCCATATAGACCTCCCCCGATAGGGGGAGTAACAGGGATTAAAGTGCTAAGAATAGTAATAATTAACACAACCTTACCATGGGTCTCAGACCGCATTTCTTTAATATTATATTTTGTCAGGGTAATCATGCAGGCCATATAGACCTCCCCCGACAGGGGGAGTAACAAGGATTAAAGTGCTAAGAATAGTACTACTTAACACAACCTAGTTACCATGGGTCCCAAACCGCATGTCTTATTATTATATTTTGTCAGGGTAATCATACAGGCCATATAGACCTCCCCCAATAGGGGGAGTAACAGGGATTAAAGTGCTAAGAATAGTACTACTTAACACAACCTAGTAGTTACCATGGGTCCCAGACAGCATGTCTTATTATTATATTTTGTCAGGGTAATCATGCAGGCCATATAGACCTCCCCCGATAGGGGGAGTAACAGGTATTAAACTGCTAAGAATAGTACTACTTAACACAACCTAGTTACCATGGGTCCCAGACCGCATGTCTTGTTGTTATACTTTGTCAGGGTAATCATGCAGGCCATATAGACCTCCCCCGATAGGGGGAGTAACAGGGATTAAGGTGCTAAGAATAGTACTATTTAACACAACCTTACCATGCATCCCAGCCCCATGTCTTATTATTATATTTTGTCAGGGTAATCATGCAGGCCATAGACCTCCCCCGATAGGGGGAGTAACAGGTATTAAACTGCTAAGAATAGTACTACTTAACACAACCTAGTTACCATGGGTCCCAGACCGTATGTCTTGTTGTTATACTTTGTCAGGGTAATCATGCAGGCCATATAGACCTCCCCCGATAGGGGGAGTAACAGGGATTAAAGTGCTAAGAATAGTACTATTTAACACAACCTTACCATGCATCCCAGCCCCATGTCTTATTATTATATTTTGTCAGGGTAATCATGCAGGCCATATAGACCTCCCCCGATAGGGGGAGTAACAGGTATTAAACTGCTAAGAATAGTACTACTTAACACATCCTAGTTACCATGGCTCCCAGACCGCATGTCTTGTTGTTATACTTTGTCAGGGTAATCATGCAGGCCATATAGACCTCCCCCGATAGGGGGAGTAACAGGGATTAAAGTGCTAAGAATAGTACTACTTAACACAACCTTACCATGGGTCCCAGACAAAAATGTCTTATTATTATATTTTGTCAGGGTAATCATGCAGGCCATATAGACCTCCCCCGATAGGGGGAGTAACAGGTATTAAAAAGCTAAGAATAGTACTACTTAACACATCCTAGTTACCATGGCTCCCAGACCGCATGTCTTGTTGTTATACTTTTTCAGGGTAATCATGCAGCCCATATAGACCTCCCCCGATAGGGGGAGTAACAGGGATTAAAGTGCTAAGAATAGTACTACTTAACACAACCTTACCATGGGTCACAGACCGCATGTCTTATTATTATATTTTGTCAGTGTAATCATGCAGGCCATATAGACCTCCCCCGATAGGGGGAGTAACACTTAACACAACCTAGTTACCATGGGTCACCGACCGCATGTCTTATTATTATATTTTGTCAGTGTAATCATGCAGGCCATATAGACCTCCCCCGATAGGGGGAGTAACAGGTATTAAACTGCTAAGAACAGTACTACTTAACACAACCTAGTTACCATGGGTCCCAGGTATTAAACTGCTAAGAACAGTACTACTTAACACAACCTAGTTACCATGGGTCACAGACCGCATGTCTTATTATTATATTTTGTCAGTGTAATCATGCAGGCCATATAGACCTCCCCCGATAGCGGGAGTAACAGGGATTAAAGTGCTAAGAATAGTACTACTTAACACAACCCAGTTACCACGGGTATCAGACTGCATGTCTTATTATTATATTTTCTCTGGGTAATCATGCAGGCCATATAGACCTCCCCCAATAGGGGGAGTAACAGGGATTAAAGTGCTAAGAATAGTACTACTTAACACAACCTAGTTACCATGGGTCCCAGACCGTATGTCTTGTTGTTATACTTTGTCAGGGTAATCATGCAGGCCATAAAGACCTCCCCCGATAGGGGGAGTAACAGGGATTAAAGTGCTAAGAATAGTACTATTTAACACAACCTTACCATGCATCCCAGCCCCATGTCTTATTATTATATTTTGTCAGGGTAATCATGCAGGCCATATAGACCTCCCCCGATAGGGGGAGTAACAGGTATTAAACTGCTAAGAATAGTACTACTTAACACATCCTAGTTACCATGGCTCCCAGACCGCATGTCTTGTTGTTATACTTTGTCAGGGTAATCATGCAGGCCATATAGACCTCCCCCGATAGGGGGAGTAACAGGGATTAAAGTGCTAAGAATAGTACTATTTAACACAACCTTACCATGCATCCCAGCCCCATGTCTTATTATTATATTTTGTCAGGGTAATCATGCAGGCCATATAGACCTCCCCCGATAGGGGGAGTAACAGGTATTAAACTGCTAAGAATAGTACTACTTAACACATCCTAGTTACCATGGGTCCCAGGTATTAAACTGCTAAGAATAGTACTACTTAACACAACCTAGTTACCATGGGTCACAGACCGCATGTCTTATTATTATATTTTGTCAGTGTAATCATGCAGGCCATATAGACCTCCCCCGATAGCGGGAGTAACAGGGATTAAAGTGCTAAGAATAGTACTACTTAACACAACCCAGTTACCACGGGTATCAGACTGCATGTCTTATTATTATATTTTCTCTGGGTAATCATGCAGGCCATATAGACCTCCCCCAATAGGGGGAGTAACAGGGATTAAAGTGCTAAGAATAGTACTACTTAACACAACCCAGTTACCATGGGTATCAGACTGCATGTCTTATTATTATATTTTCTCAGGGTAATCATGCAGGCCATATAGACCTCCCCCAATAGGGGGAGTAACAGGGATTAAAGTGCTAAGAATAGTACTACTTAACACAACCTAGTAGTTACCATGGGTCCCAGACCGCATGTCTTATTATTATATTTTGTCAGGGTAATCATGCAGGCCATATAGACCTCCCCCGATAGGGGGAGTAACAGGGATTAAAGTGCTAAGAATAGTACTACTTAACACAACCTTACCATGGGTCTCAGACCGCATTTCTTTAATATTATATTTTGTCAGGGTAATCATGCAGGCCATATAGACCTCCCCCGACAGGGGGAGTAACAAGGATTAAAGTGCTAAGAATAGTACTACTTAACACAACCTAGTTACCATGGGTCCCAAACCGCATGTCTTATTATTATATTTTGTCAGGGTAATCATACAGGCCATATAGACCTCCCCCAATAGGGGGAGTAACAGGGATTAAAGTGCTAAGAATAGTACTACTTAACACAACCTAGTAGTTACCATGGGTCCCAGACAGCATGTCTTATTATTATATTTTGTCAGGGTAATCATGCAGGCCATATAGACCTCCCCCGATAGGGGGAGTAACAGGTATTAAACTGCTAAGAATAGTACTACTTAACACAACCTAGTTACCATGGGTCCCAGACCGCATGTCTTGTTGTTATACTTTGTCAGGGTAATCATGCAGGCCATATAGACCTCCCCCGATAGGGGGAGTAACAGGGATTAAGGTGCTAAGAATAGTACTATTTAACACAACCTTACCATGCATCCCAGCCCCATGTCTTATTATTATATTTTGTCAGGGTAATCATGCAGGCCATAGACCTCCCCCGATAGGGGGAGTAACAGGTATTAAACTGCTAAGAATAGTACTACTTAACACAACCTAGTTACCATGGGTCCCAGACCGTATGTCTTGTTGTTATACTTTGTCAGGGTAATCATGCAGGCCATATAGACCTCCCCCGATAGGGGGAGTAACAGGGATTAAAGTGCTAAGAATAGTACTATTTAACACAACCTTACCATGCATCCCAGCCCCATGTCTTATTATTATATTTTGTCAGGGTAATCATGCAGGCCATATAGACCTCCCCCGATAGGGGGAGTAACAGGTATTAAACTGCTAAGAATAGTACTACTTAACACATCCTAGTTACCATGGCTCCCAGACCGCATGTCTTGTTGTTATACTTTGTCAGGGTAATCATGCAGGCCATATAGACCTCCCCCGATAGGGGGAGTAACAGGGATTAAAGTGCTAAGAATAGTACTACTTAACACAACCTTACCATGGGTCCCAGACAAAAATGTCTTATTATTATATTTTGTCAGGGTAATCATGCAGGCCATATAGACCTCCCCCGATAGGGGGAGTAACAGGTATTAAAAAGCTAAGAATAGTACTACTTAACACATCCTAGTTACCATGGCTCCCAGACCGCATGTCTTGTTGTTATACTTTTTCAGGGTAATCATGCAGCCCATATAGACCTCCCCCGATAGGGGGAGTAACAGGGATTAAAGTGCTAAGAATAGTACTACTTAACACAACCTTACCATGGGTCACAGACCGCATGTCTTATTATTATATTTTGTCAGTGTAATCATGCAGGCCATATAGACCTCCCCCGATAGGGGGAGTAACACTTAACACAACCTAGTTACCATGGGTCACCGACCGCATGTCTTATTATTATATTTTGTCAGTGTAATCATGCAGGCCATATAGACCTCCCCCGATAGGGGGAGTAACAGGTATTAAACGGCTAAGAACAGTACTACTTAACACAACCTAGTTACCATGGGTCCCAGGTATTAAACTGCTAAGAATAGTACTACTTAACACAACCTAGTTACCATGGGTCACAGACCGCATGTCTTATTATTATATTTTGTCAGTGTAATCATGCAGGCCATATAGACCTCCCCCGATAGCGGGAGTAACAGGGATTAAAGTGCTAAGAATAGTACTACTTAACACAACCCAGTTACCACGGGTATCAGACTGCATGTCTTATTATTATATTTTCTCTGGGTAATCATGCAGGCCATATAGACCTCCCCCAATAGGGGGAGTAACAGGGATTAAAGTGCTAAGAATAGTACTACTTAACACAACCTAGTTACCATGGGTCCCAGACCGTATGTCTTGTTGTTATACTTTGTCAGGGTAATCATGCAGGCCATAAAGACCTCCCCCGATAGGGGGAGTAACAGGGATTAAAGTGCTAAGAATAGTACTATTTAACACAACCTTACCATGCATCCCAGCCCCATGTCTTATTATTATATTTTGTCAGGGTAATCATGCAGGCCATATAGACCTCCCCCGATAGGGGGAGTAACAGGTATTAAACTGCTAAGAATAGTACTACTTAACACATCCTAGTTACCATGGCTCCCAGACCGCATGTCTTGTTGTTATACTTTGTCAGGGTAATCATGCAGGCCATATAGACCTCCCCCGATAGGGGGAGTAACAGGGATTAAAGTGCTAAGAATAGTACTATTTAACACAACCTTACCATGCATCCCAGCCCCATGTCTTATTATTATATTTTGTCAGGGTAATCATGCAGGCCATATAGACCTCCCCCGATAGGGGGAGTAACAGGTATTAAACTGCTAAGAATAGTACTACTTAACACATCCTAGTTACCATGGGTCCCAGGTATTAAACTGCTAAGAATAGTACTACTTAACACAACCTAGTTACCATGGGTCACAGACCGCATGTCTTATTATTATATTTTGTCAGTGTAATCATGCAGGCCATATAGACCTCCCCCGATAGGGGGAGTAACAGGGATTAAAGTGCTAAGAATAGTACTACTTAACACAACCCAGTTACCACGGGTATCAGACTGCATGTCTTATTATTATATTTTCTCTGGGTAATCATGCAGGCCATATAGACCTCCCCCAATAGGGGGAGTAACAGGGATTAAAGTGCTAAGAATAGTACTACTTAACACAACCTAGTTACCATGGGTCCCAGACCGTATGTCTTGTTGTTATACTTTGTCAGGGTAATCATGCAGGCCATAAAGACCTCCCCCGATAGGGGGAGTAACAGGGATTAAAGTGCTAAGAATAGTACTATTTAACACAACCTTACCATGCATCCCAGCCCCATGTCTTATTATTATATTTTGTCAGGGTAATCATGCAGGCCATATAGACCTCCCCCGATAGGGGGAGTAACAGGTATTAAACTGCTAAGAATAGTACTACTTAACACATCCTAGTTACCATGGCTCCCAGACCGCATGTCTTGTTGTTATACTTTGTCAGGGTAATCATGCAGGCCATATAGACCTCCCCCGATAGGGGGAGTAACAGGGATTAAAGTGCTAAGAATAGTACTATTTAACACAACCTTACCATGCATCCCAGCCCCATGTCTTATTATTATATTTTGTCAGGGTAATCATGCAGGCCATATAGACCTCCCCCGATAGGGGGAGTAACAGGTATTAAACTGCTAAGAATAGTACTACTTAACACATCCTAGTTACCATGGCTCCCAGACCGCATGTCTTGTTGTTATACTTTGTCAGGGTAATCATGCAGGCCATATAGACCTCCCCCGATAGGGGGAGTAACAGGGATTAAAGTGCTAAGAATAGTACTACTTAACACAACCTTACCATGGGTCCCAGACAAAAATGTCTTATTATTATATTTTGTCAGGGTAATCATACAGGCCATATAGACCTCCCCCAATAGGGGGAGTAACAGGGATTAAAGTGCTAAGAATAGTACTACTTAACACAACCTAGTAGTTACCATGGGTCCCAGACAGCATGTCTTATTATTAAATTTTGTCAGGGTAATCATGCAGGCCATATAGACCTCCCCCGATAGGGGGAGTAACAGGTATTAAACTGCTAAGAATAGTACTACTTAACACAACCTAGTTACCATGGGTCCCAGACCGCATGTCTTGTTGTTATACTTTGTCAGGGTAATCATGCAGGCCATATAGACCTCCCCCGATAGGGGGAGTAACAGGGATTAAGGTGCTAAGAATAGTACTATTTAACACAACCTTACCATGCATCCCAGCCCCATGTCTTATTATTATATTTTGTCAGGGTAATCATGCAGGCCATAGACCTCCCCCGATAGGGGGAGTAACAGGTATTAAACTGCTAAGAATAGTACTACTTAACACAACCTAGTTACCATGGGTCCCAGACCGTATGTCTTGTTGTTATACTTTGTCAGGGTAATCATGCAGGCCATATAGACCTCCCCCGATAGGGGGAGTAACAGGGATTAAAGTGCTAAGAATAGTACTATTTAACACAACCTTACCATGCATCCCAGCCCCATGTCTTATTATTATATTTTGTCAGGGTAATCATGCAGGCCATATAGACCTCCCCCGATAGGGGGAGTAACAGGTATTAAACTGCTAAGAATAGTACTACTTAACACATCCTAGTTACCATGGCTCCCAGACCACATGTCTTGTTGTTATACTTTGTCAGGGTAATCATGCAGGCCATATAGACCTCCCCCGATAGGGGGAGTAACAGGGATTAAAGTGCTAAGAATAGTACTACTTAACACAACCTTACCATGGGTCCCAGACAAAAATGTCTTATTATTATATTTTGTCAGGGTAATCATGCAGGCCATATAGACCTCCCCCGATAGGGGGAGTAACAGGTATTAAAAAGCTAAGAATAGTACTACTTAACACATCCTAGTTACCATGGCTCCCAGACCGCATGTCTTGTTGTTATACTTTTTCAGGGTAATCATGCAGCCCATATAGACCTCCCCCGATAGGGGGAGTAACAGGGATTAAAGTGCTAAGAATAGTACTACTTAACACAACCTTACCATGGGTCACAGACCGCATGTCTTATTATTATATTTTGTCAGTGTAATCATGCAGGCCATATAGACCTCCCCCGATAGGGGGAGTAACACTTAACACAACCTAGTTACCATGGGTCACCGACCGCATGTCTTATTATTATATTTTGTCAGTGTAATCATGCAGGCCATATAGACCTCCCCCGATAGGGGGAGTAACAGGTATTAAACGGCTAAGAACAGTACTACTTAACACAACCTAGTTACCATGGGTCCCAGGTATTAAACTGCTAAGAATAGTACTACTTAACACAACCTAGTTACCATGGGTCACAGACCGCATGTCTTATTATTATATTTTGTCAGTGTAATCATGCAGGCCATATAGACCTCCCCCGATAGCGGGAGTAACAGGGATTAAAGTGCTAAGAATAGTACTACTTAACACAACCCAGTTACCACGGGTATCAGACTGCATGTCTTATTATTATATTTTCTCTGGGTAATCATGCAGGCCATATAGACCTCCCCCAATAGGGGGAGTAACAGGGATTAAAGTGCTAAGAATAGTACTACTTAACACAACCTAGTTACCATGGGTCCCAGACCGCATGTCTTGTTGTTATACTTTGTCAGGGTAATCATGCAGGCCATATAGACCTCCCCCGATAGGGGGAGTAACAGGGATTAAAGTGCTAAGAATAGTACTATTTAACACAACCTTACCATGCATCCCAGCCCCATGTCTTATTATTATATTTTGTCAGGGTAATCATGCAGGCCATATAGACCTCCCCCGATAGGGGGAGTAACAGGTATTAAACTGCTAAGAATAGTACTACTTAACACATCCTAGTTACCATGGCTCCCAGACCGCATGTCTTGTTGTTATACTTTGTCAGTGTAATCATGCAGGCCATATAGACCTCCCCCGATAGGGGGAGTAACAGGGATTAAAGTGCTAAGAATAGTACTATTTAACACAACCTTACCATGCATCCCAGCCCCATGTCTTATTATTATATTTTGTCAGGGTAATCATGCAGGCCATATAGACCTCCCCCGATAGGGGGAGTAACAGGTATTAAACTGCTAAGAATAGTACTACTTAACACATCCTAGTTACCATGGCTCCCAGACCGCATGTCTTGTTGTTATACTTTGTCAGGGTAATCATGCAGGCCATATAGACCTCCCCCGATAGGGGGAGTAACAGGGATTAAAGTGCTAAGAATAGTACTACTTAACACAACCTTACCATGGGTCCCAGACAAAAATGTCTTATTATTATATTTTGTCAGGGTAATCATGCAGGCCATATAGACCTCCCCCGAGAGGGGGAGTAACAGGTATTAAACTGCTAAGAATAGTACTACTTAACACATCCTAGTTACCATGGCTCCCAGACCGCATGTCTTGTTGTTATACTTTTTCAGGGTAATCATGCAGCCCATATAGACCTCCCCCGATAGGGGGAGTAACAGGGATTAAAGTGCTAAGAATAGTACTACTTAACACAACCTTACCATGGGTCACAGACCGCATGTCTTATTATTATATTTTGTCAGTGTAATCATGCAGGCCATATAGACCTCCCCCGATAGGGGGAGTAACACTTAACACAACCTAGTTACCATGGGTCACCGACCGCATGTCTTATTATTATATTTTGTCAGTGTAATCATGCAGGCCATATAGACCTCCCCCGATAGGGGGAGTAACAGGTATTAAACTGCTAAGAATAGTACTACTTAACACAACCTAGTTACCATGGGTCCCAGGTATTAAACTGCTAAGAATAGTACTACTTAACACAACCTAGTTACCATGGGTCACAGACCGCATGTCTTATTATTATATTTTTTCAGTGTAATCATGCAGGCCATATAGACCTCCCCCGATAGCGGGAGTAACAGGGATTAAAGTGCTAAGAATAGTACTACTTAACACAACCCAGTTACCACGGGTATCAGACTGCATGTCTTATTATTATATTTTCTCTGGGTAATCATGCAGGCCATATAGACCTCCCCCAATAGGGGGAGTAACAGGGATTAAAGTGCTAAGAATAGTACTACTTAACACAACCTAGTTACCATGGGTCCCAGACCGTATGTCTTGTTGTTATACTTTGTCAGGGTAATCATGCAGGCCATATAGACCTCCCCCGATAGGGGGAGTAACAGGGATTAAAGTGCTAAGAATAGTACTATTTAACACAACCTTACCATGCATCCCAGCCCCATGTCTTATTATTATATTTTGTCAGGGTAATCATGCAGGCCATATAGACCTCCCCCGATAGGGGGAGTAACAGGTATTAAACTGCTAAGAATAGTACTACTTAACACATCCTAGTTACCATGGCTCCCAGACCGCATGTCTTGTTGTTATACTTTGTCAGGGTAATCATGCAGGCCATATAGACCTCCCCCGATAGGGGGAATAACAGGGATTAAAGTGCTAAGAATAGTACTATTTAACACAACCTTACCATGCATCCCAGCCCCATGTCTTATTATTATATTTTGTCAGGGTAATCATGCAGGCCATATAGACCTCCCCCGATAGGGGGAGTAACAGGTATTAAACTGCTAAGAATAGTACTACTTAACACATCCTAGTTACCATGGCTCCCAGACCGCATGTCTTGTTGTTATACTTTGTCAGGGTAATCATGCAGGCCATATAGACCTCCCCCGATAGGGGGAGTAACAGGGATTAAAGTGCTAAGAATAGTACTACTTAACACAACCTTACCATGGGTCCCAGACAAAAATGTCTTATTATTATATTTTGTCAGGGTAATCATGCAGGCCATATAGACCTCCCCCGATAGGGGGAGTAACAGGTATTAAACTGCTAAGAATAGTACTACTTAACACATCCTAGTTACCATGGCTCCCAGACCGCATGTCTTGTTGTTATACTTTTTCAGGGTAATCATGCAGCCCATATAGACCTCCCCCGATAGGGGGAGTAACAGGGATTAAAGTGCTAAGAATAGTACTACTTAACACAACCTTACCATGGGTCACAGACCGCATGTCTTATTATTATATTTTGTCAGTGTAATCATGCAGGCCATATAGACCTCCCCCGATAGGGGGAGTAACAGGTATTAAACGGCTAAGAACAGTACTACTTAACACAACCTAGTTACCATGGGTCCCAGGTATTAAACTGCTAAGAATAGTACTACTTAACACAACCTAGTTACCATGGGTCACAGACCGCATGTCTTATTATTATATTTTGTCAGTGTAATCATGCAGGCCATATAGACCTCCCCCGATAGCGGGAGTAACAGGGATTAAAGTGCTAAGAATAGTACTACTTAACACAACCCAGTTACCACGGGTATCAGACTGCATGTCTTATTATTATATTTTCTCTGGGTAATCATGCAGGCCATATAGACCTCCCCCAATAGGGGGAGTAACAGGTATTAAACTGCTAAGAATAGTACTACTTAACACATCCTAGTTACCATGGCTCCCAGACCGCATGTCTTGTTGTTATACTTTGTCAGGGTAATCATGCAGGCCATATAGACCTCCCCCGATAGGGGGAGTAACAGGGATTAAAGTGCTAAGAATAGTACTACTTAACACAACCTTACCATGGGTCCCAGACAAAAATGTCTTATTATTATATTTTGTCAGGGTAATCATGCAGGCCATATAGACCTCCCCCGATAGGGGGAGTAACACTTAACACAACCTAGTTACCATGGGTCACCGACCGCATGTCTTATTATTATATTTTGTCAGTGTAATCATGCAGGCCATATAGACCTCCCCCGATAGGGGGAATAACAGGGATTAAAGTGCTAAGAATAGTACTATTTAACACAACCTTACCATGCATCCCAGCCCCATGTCTTATTATTATATTTTGTCAGGGTAATCATGCAGGCCATATAGACCTCCCCCGATAGGGGGAGTAACAGGTATTAAACTGCTAAGAATAGTACTACTTAACACATCCTAGTTACCATGGCTCCCAGACCGCATGTCTTGTTGTTATACTTTGTCAGGGTAATCATGCAGGCCATATAGACCTCCCCCGATAGGGGGAGTAACAGGGATTAAAGTGCTAAGAATAGTACTACTTAACACAACCTTACCATGGGTC
This sequence comes from Bombina bombina, assembly GCF_027579735.1. NCBI lineage: Eukaryota > Metazoa > Chordata > Amphibia > Anura > Bombinatoridae > Bombina > Bombina bombina. The sequence goes on along the minus strand of NC_069502.1, from coordinate 863,661,798 downwards.
ACAGACCGCATGTCTTATTATTATATTTTGTCAGTGTAATCATGCAGGCCATATAGACCTCCCCCGATAGGGGGAGTAACACTTAACACAACCTAGTTACCATGGGTCACCGACCGCATGTCTTATTATTATATTTTGTCAGTGTAATCATGCAGGCCATATAGACCTCCCCCGATAGGGGGAGTAACAGGTATTAAACGGCTAAGAACAGTACTACTTAACACAACCTAGTTACCATGGGTCCCAGGTATTAAACTGCTAAGAATAGTACTACTTAACACAACCTAGTTACCATGGGTCACAGACCGCATGTCTTATTATTATATTTTGTCAGTGTAATCATGCAGGCCATATAGACCTCCCCCGATAGCGGGAGTAACAGGGATTAAAGTGCTAAGAATAGTACTACTTAACACAACCCAGTTACCACGGGTATCAGACTGCATGTCTTATTATTATATTTTCTCTGGGTAATCATGCAGGCCATATAGACCTCCCCCAATAGGGGGAGTAACAGGTATTAAACTGCTAAGAATAGTACTACTTAACACATCCTAGTTACCATGGCTCCCAGACCGCATGTCTTGTTGTTATACTTTGTCAGGGTAATCATGCAGGCCATATAGACCTCCCCCGATAGGGGGAGTAACAGGGATTAAAGTGCTAAGAATAGTACTATTTAACACAACCTTACCATGCATCCCAGCCCCATGTCTTATTATTATATTTTGTCAGGGTAATCATGCAGGCCATATAGACCTCCCCCGATAGGGGGAGTAACAGGTATTAAACTGCTAAGAATAGTACTACTTAACACATCCTAGTTACCATGGCTCCCAGACCGCATGTCTTGTTGTTATACTTTGTCAGGGTAATCATGCAGGCCATATAGACCTCCCCCGATAGGGGGAGTAACAGGGATTAAAGTGCTAAGAATAGTACTACTTAACACAACCTTACCATGGGTCCCAGACAAAAATGTCTTATTATTATATTTTGTCAGGGTAATCATGCAGGCCATATAGACCTCCCCCGATAGGGGGAGTAACAGGTATTAAACTGCTAAGAATAGTACTACTTAACACATCCTAGTTACCATGGCTCCCAGACCGCATGTCTTGTTGTTATACTTTTTCAGGGTAATCATGCAGCCCATATAGACCTCCCCCGATAGGGGGAGTAACAGGGATTAAAGTGCTAAGAATAGTACTACTTAACACAACCTTACCATGGGTCACAGACCGCATGTCTTATTATTATATTTTGTCAGTGTAATCATGCAGGCCATATAGACCTCCCCCGATAGGGGGAGTAACACTTAACACAACCTAGTTACCATGGGTCACCGACCGCATGTCTTATTATTATATTTTGTCAGTGTAATCATGCAGGCCATATAGACCTCCCCCGATAGGGGGAGTAACAGGTATTAAACGGCTAAGAACAGTACTACTTAACACAACCTAGTTACCATGGGTCCCAGGTATTAAACTGCTAAGAATAGTACTACTTAACACAACCTAGTTACCATGGGTCACAGACCGCATGTCTTATTATTATATTTTGTCAGGGTAATCATGCAGGCCATATAGACCTCCCCCGATAGCGGGAGTAACAGGGATTAAAGTGCTAAGAATAGTACTACTTAACACAACCCAGTTACCACGGGTATCAGACTGCATGTCTTATTATTATATTTTCTCTGGGTAATCATGCAGGCCATATAGACCTCCCCCAATAGGGGGAGTAACAGGGATTAAAGTGCTAAGAATAGTACTACTTAACACAACCTAGTTACCATGGGTCCCAGACCGTATGTCTTGTTGTTATACTTTGTCAGGGTAATCATGCAGGCCATATAGACCTCCCCCGATAGGGGGAGTAACAGGGATTAAAGTGCTAAGAATAGTACTATTTAACACAACCTTACCATGCATCCCAGCCCCATGTCTTATTATTATATTTTGTCAGGGTAATCATGCAGGCCATATAGACCTCCCCCGATAGGGGGAGTAACAGGTATTAAACTGCTAAGAATAGTACTACTTAACACATCCTAGTTACCATGGCTCCCAGACCGCATGTCTTGTTGTTATACTTTGTCAGGGTAATCATGCAGGCCATATAGACCTCCCCCGATAGGGGGAGTAACAGGGATTAAAGTGCTAAGAATAGTACTATTTAACACAACCTTACCATGCATCCCAGCCCCATGTCTTATTATTATATTTTCTCTGGGTAATCATGCAGGCCATATAGACCTCCCCCAATAGGGGGAGTAACAGGGATTAAAGTGCTAAGAATAGTACTACTTAACACAACCTAGTTACCATGGCTCCCAGACCGCATGTCTTGTTGTTATACTTTGTCAGGGTAATCATGCAGGCCATATAGACCTCCCCCGATAGGGGGAGTAACAGGGATTAAAGTGCTAAGAATAGTACTATTTAACACAACCTTACCATGCATCCCAGCCCCATGTCTTATTATTATATTTTGTCAGGGTAATCATGCAGGCCATATAGACCTCCCCCGATAGGGGGAGTAACAGGTATTAAACTGCTAAGAATAGTACTACTTAACACATCCTAGTTACCATGGCTCCCAGACCGCATGTCTTGTTGTTATACTTTGTCAGGGTAATCATGCAGGCCATATAGACCTCCCCCGATAGGGGGAGTAACAGGGATTAAAGTGCTAAGAATAGTACTACTTAACACAACCTTACCATGGGTCCCAGACAAAAATGTCTTATTATTATATTTTGTCAGGGTAATCATGCAGGCCATATAGACCTCCCCCGATAGGGGGAGTAACAGGTATTAAACTGCTAAGAATAGTACTACTTAACACATCCTAGTTACCATGGCTCCCAGACCGCATGTCTTGTTGTTATACTTTTTCAGGGTAATCATGCAGCCCATATAGACCTCCCCCGATAGGGGGAGTAACAGGGATTAAAGTGCTAAGAATAGTACTACTTAACACAACCTTACCATGGGTCACAGACCGCATGTCTTATTATTATATTTTGTCAGTGTAATCATGCAGGCCATATAGACCTCCCCCGATAGGGGGAGTAACACTTAACACAACCTAGTTACCATGGGTCACCGACCGCATGTCTTATTATTATATTTTGTCAGTGTAATCATGCAGGCCATATAGACCTCCCCCGATAGGGGGAGTAACAGGTATTAAACGGCTAAGAACAGTACTACTTAACACAACCTAGTTACCATGGGTCCCAGGTATTAAACTGCTAAGAATAGTACTACTTAACACAACCTAGTTACCATGGGTCACAGACCGCATGTCTTATTATTATATTTTGTCAGGGTAATCATGCAGGCCATATAGACCTCCCCCGATAGCGGGAGTAACAGGGATTAAAGTGCTAAGAATAGTACTACTTAACACAACCCAGTTACCACGGGTATCAGACTGCATGTCTTATTATTATATTTTCTCTGGGTAATCATGCAGGCCATATAGACCTCCCCCAATAGGGGGAGTAACAGGGATTAAAGTGCTAAGAATAGTACTACTTAACACAACCTAGTTACCATGGGTCCCAGACCGTATGTCTTGTTGTTATACTTTGTCAGGGTAATCATGCAGGCCATATAGACCTCCCCCGATAGGGGGAGTAACAGGGATTAAAGTGCTAAGAATAGTACTATTTAACACAACCTTACCATGCATCCCAGCCCCATGTCTTATTATTATATTTTGTCAGGGTAATCATGCAGGCCATATAGACCTCCCCCGATAGGGGGAGTAACAGGTATTAAACTGCTAAGAATAGTACTACTTAACACATCCTAGTTACCATGGCTCCCAGACCGCATGTCTTGTTGTTATACTTTGTCAGGGTAATCATGCAGGCCATATAGACCTCCCCCGATAGGGGGAGTAACAGGGATTAAAGTGCTAAGAATAGTACTATTTAACACAACCTTACCATGCATCCCAGCCCCATGTCTTATTATTATATTTTCTCTGGGTAATCATGCAGGCCATATAGACCTCCCCCAATAGGGGGAGTAACAGGGATTAAAGTGCTAAGAATAGTACTACTTAACACAACCTAGTTACCATGGGTCCCAGACCGTATGTCTTGTTGTTATACTTTGTCAGGGTAATCATGCAGGCCATATAGACCTCCCCCGATAGGGGGAGTAACAGGGATTAAAGTGCTAAGAATAGTACTATTTAACACAACCTTACCATGCATCCCAGCCCCATGTCTTATTATTATATTTTGTCAGGGTAATCATGCAGGCCATATAGACCTCCCCCGATAGGGGGAGTAACAGGTATTAAACTGCTAAGAATAGTACTACTTAACACATCCTAGTTACCATGGCTCCCAGACCGCATGTCTTGTTGTTATACTTTGTCAGGGTAATCATGCAGGCCATATAGACCTCCCCCGATAGGGGGAGTAACAGGGATTAAAGTGCTAAGAATAGTACTACTTAACACAACCTTACCATGGGTCCCAGACAAAAATGTCTTATTATTATATTTTGTCAGGGTAATCATGCAGGCCATATAGACCTCCCCCGATAGGGGGAGTAACAGGTATTAAACTGCTAAGAATAGTACTACTTAACACATCCTAGTTACCATGGCTCCCAGACCGCATGTCTTGTTGTTATACTTTTTCAGGGTAATCATGCAGCCCATATAGACCTCCCCCGATAGGGGGAGTAACAGGGATTAAAGTGCTAAGAATAGTACTACTTAACACAACCTTACCATGGGTCACAGACCGCATGTCTTATTATTATATTTTGTCAGTGTAATCATGCAGGCCATATAGACCTCCCCCGATAGGGGGAGTAACACTTAACACAACCTAGTTACCATGGGTCACCGACCGCATGTCTTATTATTATATTTTGTCAGTGTAATCATGCAGGCCATATAGACCTCCCCCGATAGGGGGAGTAACAGGTATTAAACGGCTAAGAACAGTACTTCTTAACACAACCTAGTTACCATGGGTCCCAGGTATTAAACTGCTAAGAATAGTACTACTTAACACAACCTAGTTACCATGGGTCACAGACCGCATGTCTTATTATTATATTTTGTCAGTGTAATCATGCAGGCCATATAGACCTCCCCCGATAGGGGGAGTAACAGGGATTAAAGTGCTAAGAATAGTACTACTTAACACAACCCAGTTACCATGGGTATCAGACTGCATGTCTTATTATTATATTTTCTCAGGGTAATCATGCAGGCCATATAGACCTCCCCCAATAGGGGGAGTAACAGGGATTAAAGTGCTAAGAATAGTACTACTTAACACAACCTAGTTACCATGGGTCCCAGACTGTATGTCTTGTTGTTATACTTTGTCAGGGTAATCATGCAGGCCATATAGACCTCCCCCGATAGGGGGAGTAACAGGGATTAAAGTGCTAAGAATAGTACTATTTAACACAACCTTACCATGCATCCCAGCCCCATGTCTTATTATTATATTTTGTCAGGGTAATCATGCAGGCCATATAGACCTCCCCCGATAGGGGGAGTAACAGGTATTAAACTGCTAAGAATAGTACTACTTAACACATCCTAGTTACCATGGCTCCCAGACCGCATGTCTTGTTGTTATACTTTGTCAGGGTAATCATGCAGGCCATATAGACCTCCCCCGATAGGGGGAGTAACAGGGATTAAAGTGCTAAGAATAGTACTATTTAACACAACCTTACCATGCATCCCAGCCCCATGTCTTATTATTATATTTTGTCAGGGTAATCATGCAGGCCATATAGACCTCCCCCGATAGGGGGAGTAACAGGTATTAAACTGCTAAGAATAGTACTACTTAACACATCCTAGTTAGCATGGCTCCCAGATCGCATGTCTTGTTGTTATACTTTGTCAGGGTAATCATGCAGGCCATATAGACCTCCCCCGATAGGGGGAGTAACAGGGATTAAAGTGCTAAGAATAGTACTACTTAACACAACCTTACCATGGGTCCCAGACAAAAATGTCTTATTATTATATTTTGTCAGGGTAATCATGCAGGCCATATAGACCTCCCCCGATAGGGGGAGTAACAGGTATTAAACTGCTAAGAATAGTACTACTTAACACATCCTAGTTACCATGGCTCCCAGACCGCATGTCTTGTTGTTATACTTTTTCAGGGTAATCATGCAGCCCATATAGACCTCCCCCGATAGGGGGAGTAACAGGGATTAAAGTGCTAAGAATAGTACTACTTAACACAACCTTACCATGGGTCACAGACCGCATGTCTTATTATTATATTTTGTCAGTGTAATCATGCAGGCCATATAGACCTCCCCCGATAGGGGGAGTAACACTTAACACAACCTAGTTACCATGGGTCACCGACCGCATGTCTTATTATTATATTTTGTCAGTGTAATCATGCAGGCCATATAGACCTCCCCCGATAGGGGGAGTAACAGGTATTAAACGGCTAAGAACAGTACTACTTAACACAACCTAGTTACCATGGGTCCCAGGTATTAAACTGCTAAGAATAGTACTACTTAACACAACCTAGTTACCATGGGTCACAGACCGCATGTCTTATTATTATATTTTGTCAGTGTAATCATGCAGGCCATATAGACCTCCCCCGATAGGGGGAGTAACAGGGATTAAAGTGCTAAGAATAGTACTACTTAACACAACCCAGTTACCATGGGTATCAGACTGCATGTCTTATTATTATATTTTCTCAGGGTAATCATGCAGGCCATATAGACCTCCCCCAATAGGGGGAGTAACAGGGATTAAAGTGCTAAGAATAGTACTACTTAACACAACCTAGTTACCATGGGTCCCAGACCGTATGTCTTGTTGTTATACTTTGTCAGGGTAATCATGCAGGCCATATAGACCTCCCCCGATAGGGGGAGTAACAGGGATTAAAGTGCTAAGAATAGTACTATTTAACACAACCTTACCATGCATCCCAGCCCCATGTCTTATTATTATATTTTGTCAGGGTAATCATGCAGGCCATATAGACCTCCCCCGATAGGGGGAGTAACAGGTATTAAACTGCTAAGAATAGTACTACTTAACACATCCTAGTTACCATGGCTCCCAGACCGCATGTCTTGTTGTTATACTTTGTCAGGGTAATCATGCAGGCCATATAGACCTCCCCCGATAGGGGGAGTAACAGGGATTAAAGTGCTAAAAATAGTACTACTTAACACAACCTTACCATGGGTCCCAGACAAAAATGTCTTATTATTATATTTTGTCAGGGTAATCATGCAGGCCATATAGACCTCCCCCGATAGGGGGAGTAACAGGTATTAAACTGCTAAGAATAGTACTACTTAACACATCCTAGTTACCATGGCTCCCAGACCGCATGTCTTGTTGTTATACTTTTTCAGGGTAATCATGCAGCCCATATAGACCTCCCCGATAGGGGGAGTAACAGGGATTAAAGTGCTAAGAATAGTACTACTTAACACAACCTTACCATGGGTCACAGACCGCATGTCTTATTATTATATTTTGTCAGTGTAATCATGCAGGCCATATAGACCTCCCCCGATAGGGGGAGTAACAGGGATTAAAGTGCTAAGAATAGTACTACTTAACACAACCCAGTTACCATGGGTATCAGACTGCATGTCTTATTATTATATTTTCTCAGGGTAATCATGCAGGCCATATAGACCTCCCCCAATAGGGGGAGTAACAGGTATTAAACTGCTAAGAATAGTACTACTTAATACATCCTAGTTACCATGGCTCCCAGACCGCATGTCTTGTTGTTATACTTTGTCAGGGTAATCATGCAGGCCATATAGACCTCCCCCGATAGGGGGAGTAACAGGGATTAAAGTGCTAAGAATAGTACTATTTAACACAACCTTACCATGCATCCCAGCCCCATGTCTTATTATTATATTTTCTCAGGGTAATCATGCAGGCCATATAGACCTCCCCCGATAGGGGGAGTAACAGGTATTAAACTGCTAAGAATAGTACTACTTAACACATCCTAGTTACCATGGCTCCCAGACCGCATGTCTTGTTGTTATACTTTGTCAGGGTAATCATGCAGGCCATATAGACCTCCCCCGATAGGGGGAGTAACAGGGATTAAAGTGCTAAGAATAGTACTACTTAACACAACCTTACCATGGGTCACAGACCGCATGTCTTATTATTATATTTTGTCAGTGTAATCATGCAGGCCATATAGACCTCCCCCGATAGGGGGAGTAACACTTAACACAACCTAGTTACCATGGGTCACCGACCGCATGTCTTATTATTATATTTTGTCAGTGTAATCATGCAGGCCATATAGACCTCCCCCGATAGGGGGAGTAACAGGTATTAAACGGCTAAGAACAGTACTACTTAACACAACCCAGTTACCATGGGTATCAGACTGCATGTCTTATTATTATATTTTCTCAGGGTAATCATGCAGGCCATATAGACCTCCCCCAATAGGGGGAGTAACAGGGATTAAAGTGCTAAGAATAGTACTACTTAACACAACCTAGTTACCATGGGTCCCAGACCGTATGTCTTGTTGTTATACTTTGTCAGGGTAATCATGCAGGCCATATAGACCTCCCCCGATAGGGGGAGTAACAGGGATTAAAGTGCTAAGAATAGTACTATTTAACACAACCTTACCATGCATCCCAGCCCCATGTCTTATTATTATATTTTGTCAGGGTAATCATGCAGGCCATATAGACCTCCCCAGATAGGGGGAGTAACAGGTATTAAACTGCTAAGAATAGTACTACTTAACACATCCTAGTTACCATGGCTCCCAGACCGCATGTCTTGTTGTTATACTTTTTCAGGGTAATCATGCAGCCCATATAGACCTCCCCCGATAGGGGGAGTAACAGGGATTAAAGTGCTAAGAATAGTACTACTTAACACAACCTTACCATGGGTCACAGACCGCATGTCTTATTATTATATTTTGTCAGTGTAATCATGCAGGCCATATAGACCTCCCCCGATAGGGGGAGTAACACTTAACACAACCTAGTTACCATGGGTCACCGACCGCATGTCTTATTATTATATTTTGTCAGTGTAATCATGCAGGCCATATAGACCTCCCCCGATAGGGGGAGTAACAGGTATTAAACGGCTAAGAACAGTACTACTTAACACAACCTAGTTACCATGGGTCCCAGGTATTAAACTGCTAAGAATAGTACTACTTAACACAACCTAGTTACCATGGGTCACAGACCGCATGTCTTATTATTATATTTTGTCAGGGTAATCATAGTAACAGGGAATAGTACTACTTAACACAACCTAGTAGTTACCATGGGTCCCAGACCGCATGTCTTATTATTATATTTTGTCAAGGGAATTAATGCAGGCCATATAGACCTCCCCCGATAGGGGGAGTAACAGGTATTAAACTGCTAAGAACAGTACTACTTAACACAACCTAGTTACCATGGGTCCCAGACCGCATGTCTTGTTGTTATACTTTGTCAGGGTAATCATGCAGGCCATATAGACCTCCCCCTACATAACACAACCTTACCATGGGTCCCAGGCCGCATGTCTTATTATTATATTTTGTCAGGGTAATCATGCAGGCCATATAGACCTCCCCCGATAGGGGGAGTAACAGGTATTAAACTGCTAAGAATAGTACTACTTAACACAACCTAGTTACCATGGCTCACAGACCGCATGTCTTATTATTATATTTTGTCAGAGTAATCATGCAGGCCATATAGACCTCCCCCGATAGGCTGAGTAACAGGTATTAAACTGCTAAGAACAGTACTACTTAACACAACCTAGTTACCATGGGTCCCAGACCGCATGTCTTGTTGTTATACTTTGTCAGGGTAATCATGCGGGCCATATAGACCTCCCCCGATAGGGGGAATAACTGGTATTAAACTGCTAAGAATAGTACTAGTTAGCACAACCTTACCATGGGTCCCAGGCCGCATGTCTTATTATTATATTTTGTAAGGGTAATTATATATCATGCAGGCCATATAGACCTCCCCCGATAGGGGGAGTAAAAGGGATTAAACTGCTAAGAATAGTGCTACTTAACACAACCTTACCATGGATCCCAGACCACATGTCTTATTGTTATACTTTGTCAGGGTAATTATATATCTATCAAATCTATCTATTTATCTTCTATCAATTCTAACTATCAATCTATGTATATCTATCAAATCTATCTATCTCATGGCCGGACTGTTTTGTGACAGCCACTTGTGTTTAGGCCAAATTTGAAGTAGGAGGACAGACCAATCATCTTCTTCCATCTCCCTGTTCCAAAATTGCAGGCCATATAGACCTCCCCCGATAGGGGGAGTAACAGGTAGTAAACTGCTAAGAATAGTACTAGTTAACACACCACGGGTCCCAGACCGCATGTCTTATTGTTATACTCTGTCAGGGAAATTATATATCTATCAAATCTATCTATTTATCTATCGAATCAATCTAACTATCAATCGTATCTATCAAATATATATTGCATCTATTGATCTATGTAATTCGTATCTATCAAATGTATATTGCATCTATTGATCTATGTAATTCGTATCTATCAAATGTATATTGCATCTATTGATCTATGTAATTCGTATCTATCAAATGTATATTGCATCTATTGATCTATGTAATTTGTATCTATCATATGTATATTGCATCTATTGATCTATGTAATCTATGTATCTATCAAATCTATCTATCTCGTGGTTGTGCAAATGGACTGTTTGTGGTTGTTTGCGGTGCGTTACACGTGGAGTTTGGTCTGTCACTGTGAAGCGGGCGTAACCCTTACACTACCTGTTCGATACAACATCATACCTGATGTTTCAAAGCACGTTATTCCAAACAATTTAGGAATGTTAGGTGATTTAGGCCCTTAATCGGTTAAAACCAGACTCTGCATCAACTATGTAATTTTCCGTGGGAGTTTTGCCATGGATCCCCCTCCGGCATGCCACAGTCCAGGTGTTAGTCCCCTTGAAACAACTTTTCCATCACTATTGTGGCCAGAAAGAGTCCTTGTGGGTTTTAAAGTTTGCCTGCCTATTGAAGTCAATGGGGGTTCGCGCGGTTCGCCGGTTCGCGAACAGTAGCGGAAGCTGGAGTCTGCCGTTCGCGAACCGAAATTTTTAGGTTCTCAACATCATTATTCATAAATTCTATTATTAAAGAACAACATGTATGAAAAATGTTCTGTGGAGCAAGCCCATGTTTTGGGATAATTTCTGTGTTGGTGCTTTGATTTTGTTGATTAAATTGTTTGTCCAGTAGGTACGAGAATAAATCTTAGAAGTGTCTGTTAGTATATATTTTTCAAAAAAACCTGATTTCATAATTGGTCAAAGATTTTTCCTAAGTTTTTGAGCCACATCAGTTTTGTCTTCTTTCCTGTGAGTACTATAGGTTTTAGTAATTTGATATCCTTTCAGTAGATCTAATGTATGTTAGAAAGAACACACTCTATACATGGTGAAGAGTATTTAAATCAAGGGCTCGTCTGGGATTTGAACCAGGGAACTCTCGCACCCAAAGCAAAATCATACCATTACACCAACGAGCCAGTAGGTCAACCCTGATTTGCTGGCAAGCATTTTGTTAGATATGTCTGATAAAGTATAATCAAAAAGGAAATAAAAACAATTCTTTCTTATGTTTAGTATCCTTCACATAACTGTAGGAAGTATCATTGCTTTGTGAATGAGATACAGGAAGTTGGCGTCTGAGAAAGTTAACTCTTTAGGAGGAATCTATTTAAAGGAAATAGTTCTATGGTTTTCTTTTTTAAGAAAATTTGGGCTCGTCCGGGATTTGAACCCAGGACCTCTCCCACACAAAGCGAGAATCATACCCCTTGACCAACGAGCCTTAGATGTCATATTACATGTTTTTTTTATTTTTTTGTGTGAACTTAACTCTTAATTATTATTTAAAGGAAATAGTTATATGGTTTTATTTAAAGGAAATAGTTATATGGTTTTCTTTTTTCAGAAAAGTCAGGCTCGTCAGTGAGTTGAACCCGGGACCTCTCGCACCCTAAGCGAGAATCATACCCCTAGACCAACAAGCCTTAGATGCTGTTTTGTCTGTGTTTTTTCTTTTTTTGTGTGAATTTTTTCAAAGTGGTCTCTAACACACATTCCACTTAAAAAAATAATAAGGTTTTCAGTCTTGTAGTCAAAAGATACTGTATATAGCAGCTTTCTGTAATTATATTCAGACCAAAAAATACAATTTGTGGAAACAGACTCTGTCGTACTCTATGCTTAACCAATCAGACTATAATAAAAACCTAGGTTTCAAAGATCTCAGGGTAGTGAAGAAAAGCAAGTCTAGAAATGGTGTTAACATGGAATCTCTGTCCACAGAGAGATCATTCTTGAAATAAGAGGTCTAAAACTGTTGTATAATGCTCTTTTACCCTTAGTGCTGACATTAAACAATTCAGAGCACTTAAGAGTATGATGTTTATTCTATGACGTGTACAAAAAAAATAATTATCTAAAGCAATTTCCTCACCTAAAGAAACACAACACTATCACTAAAATATACACCAGAATAGGCGGCATAGAGAATTTTTCCCATCTCCTTCAATCCCTGGGTTCATAAATTCTATTATTAATGAACAACATGTATGAAAAATGTTCTGTGGAGCAAGCCCATGTTTTGGGATGATTTCTGTGTTGGTGCTTTGATTTTGTTGATTAAATTGCTTGTCCAGTAGGTACGAGTTTCTCAGAATAAATCTTAGAAGTGTCTGTTAGTCTATATTTTCCAAAAAACATGATTTCATAATTGGTCAAAGATTTTTCCGAAGTTTTTGAGCCACATCAGTTTTGTCTTCTTTCCTGTGAGTACTATAGGTTTTAGTAATTTGATATCCTTTCAGTAGATCTAATGTATGTTAGAAAGAACACACTCTATACATGGTGAAGAGTATTTAAATCAAGGGCTCGTCTGGGATTTGAACCAGGGAACTCTCGCACCCGAAGAAAAATTAGACCACTACACCAACGAGCCAGTAGGTCATCCCTTATTTGCTGTCAAGCATTTTGCTAGATATGTCTGATAAAGTATAATCAAAAAGGAAATAAAAACAATTCTTTCTTATGTTTAGTATCCTTCACATAACTGTAGGAAGTATCATTGCTTTGTGAATGAGATACAGGAAGATGGCGTCTGAGGAAGTTAACTCTTTAGGAGGAATCTATTTAAAGGAAATAGTTCTATGGTTTTCTTTTTTCAGAAAATTTGGGCTCGCCCGGGATTTGAACCCGGGACCTCTCCCACACAAAGCGAGAATCATACCCCTAGACCAACGAGCCTTAGATGCTGTTTTGTCTGTGTTTTTTCTTTTTTTGTGTGAATTTTTTCAAAGTGGTCTCTAACACACATTCCACTTAAAAAAATAATAAGGTTTTCAGTCTTGTAGTCAAAAGATACTGTATATAGCAGCTTTATGTAATTATATTCAGACCAAAAAATACAATTTGTGGAAACAGACTCTGTCGTACTCTATGCTTAACCAATCAGACTATAATAAAAACCTAGGTTTCAAAGATCTCAGGGTAGTGAAGAAAAGCAAGTCTAGAAATGGTGTTAACATGGAATCTCTGTCCACAGAGAGATCATTCTTGAAATAAGAGGTCTAAAACTGTTGTATAATGCTCTTTTACCCTTAGTGCTGACATTAAACAATTCAGAGCACTTAAGAGTATGATGTTTATTCTATGACGTGTACAAAAAAAATAATTATCTAAAGCAATTTCCTCACCTAAAGAAACACAACACTATCACTAAAATATACACCAGAATAGGCGGCATAGAGAATTTTTCCCATCTCCTTCAATCCCTGGGTTCATAAATTCTATTATTAATGAACAACATGTATGAAAAATGTTCTGTGGAGCAAGCCCATGTTTTGGGATGATTTCTGTGTTGGTGCTTTGATTTTGTTGATTAAATTGCTTGTCCAGTAGGTACGAGTTTCTCAGAATAAATCTTAGAAGTGTCTGTTAGTCTATATTTTCCAAAAAACATGATTTCATAATTGGTCAAAGATTTTTCCGAAGTTTTTGAGCCACATCAGTTTTGTCTTCTTTCCTGTGAGTACTATAGGTTTTAGTAATTTGATATCCTTTCAGTAGATCTAATGTATGTTAGAAAGAACACACTCTATACATGGTGAAGAGTATTTAAATCAAGGGCTCGTCTGGGATTTGAACCAGGGAACTCTCGCACCCGAAGAAAAATTAGACCACTACACCAACGAGCCAGTAGGTCATCCCTTATTTGCTGTCAAGCATTTTGCTAGATATGTCTGATAAAGTATAATCAAAAAGGAAATAAAAACAATTCTTTCTTATGTTTAGTATCCTTCACATAACTGTAGGAAGTATCATTGCTTTGTGAATGAGATACAGGAAGATGGCGTCTGAGGAAGTTAACTCTTTAGGAGGAATCTATTTAAAGGAAATAGTTCTATGGTTTTCTTTTTTCAGAAAATTTGGGCTCGCCCGGGATTTGAACCCGGGACCTCTCCCACACAAAGCGAGAATCATACCCCTAGACCAACGAGCCTTAGATGTCATATTCCTTGTTTTTTTTATTTTTTTGTGTGAACTTAACTCTTAATTATTATTTAAAGGAAATAGTTCTATGGTTTTATTTAAAGGAAATAGTTCTATGGTTTTCTTTTTTCAGAAAAGTCGGGCTCATCAGTGAGTTGAACCCGGGACCTCTCGCACCCTAAGCGAGAATCATACCCCTAGACCAACGAGCCTTAGATGCCACTTTATATGTGTTTTTTATTTTTTTTGTGTGAATTTTTTCAAAGTGGTCTCTAACACACATTCCACTTAAAAAAATAATAAGGTTTTCAGTTGTAGTAAAAAGATACTGTATATAGCAGCTTTCTGTAATTATATTCAGACCAAAAAATACAATTTGTGGAAACAGACTCTGTCGTACTCTATGCTTAACCAATCAGACTATAATAAAAACATAGGTTTCAAAGATCTCAGGGTAGTGAAGAAAAGCCAGTCTAGAAAATGTGTTAACATGGAATCTCTGTCCACAGAGTGATCATTCTTGAAATAAGAGGTCTAAAACTGTTGTATAATGCTCTTTTACCCTTAGTGCTGACATTAAACAATTCAGAGCACTTAAGAGTATGATGTTTATTCTATGACGTGTACAAAAAGAATAATTATCTAAAGCAATTTCCTCACCTAAAGAAACACAACACTATCACTAAAATATACACCAGAATAGGAAGCATAGAGAATTTTTCCCATCTCCTTCAATCCCTGGGTTCATAAATTCTATTATTATTATCCCTCTCTAACAAAATCCTTGATCTCCATAAAGGAGCCCTGATACTGGGGGGGGGGGGGGGGACTTTCAATGTCCCTCTCAACTCAGTTTTAGATACTTCCAAAATGACAGCCTCAGTTACTAAAAAAATCCTTCGACAGTATAATGCCAGATTGGAAGAATTGGCAGTTCACGACACATGGCGCTATACCCCACTAAGCGCGATTACACTTTTTATTCTCACCCGCACGAGGTTTATACAAGGATTGATTACTTTTTCATGGACCAATCGACTTTAGCAGGGGTTATAAACACTCAGATACTCCCTATGACCTGGTCCGATCACGCCCCAGTCGTTTGTAAAATAAAATGGCCTTCAATGCCAGATAGACCATTTATTTGGAGGTTTGATGACTTTTTGTTGAACAACCAAATGATTAAAACTCAAATCACAACAAAACTTATGGAATAGTTTCGAAACAGTGAAAATGTAGAGGTGCCGGACCATGTCGTTTGGGAGGCACATAAGTGTGTACTGAGAGGTGAGCTAATTCAACAGAAAGCTTTCCAATCTAAACAGCTTAGACTCAGATATACGGACCTCCTTAAACAGATATATGACCTGGAGGCTAGACACAAAACAACCCCCACAGACTCACAAATCAAACAAGACCTTCTGCTGGCTAATAAAGAAATACAGGACATACACTCTAGGGAACATCAAATCCTTGCACTTAAACTACAGCAAAAATATTATGAATTTGAAGATAAACCCGGTAAGCTCCTGGCGAGAGCCTTAAAGAGGAGACAATCCAAATCTCACATCCATTCCATACTAAATCACCATAACCAACCATGCTCAGACAGCCCTTCTATAGCTAAGATACTTAGATCCTATTACCAGAACCTGTACAACTTACAAAAAGACGAGGCTTCTTCCCAAAACGGTGATGGGACATCCTCTGGGTCTCCTATAGACACCTACCTGGACTCCTTGACTCTCCCGGCCCTGTCTGAGGAGGAAAGAGAGAGTTTAGAAACAGCCATTTCAGTAGAAGAAGTGGTCAAGACCATAGAAAGCCTACCGGCTGGTAAATGTCCAGCCCCGGACGGCTTCAGTGTAAAATACTACAAAATTTTTAAAGAAGTCCTGTCCCCCCACCTTGCCTCCTTGTTTAACAGCATTGGAAATACTCATGACTTCCCACCAACCATGCTTTTAGCGCATGTCATGACTATCCCGAAACCGGGTAAGTCCACAGACCGGCCTGAAAATCTCTCTCCTCAATGTAGACCTGAAAATATTCGCAAAAATCTTATCATCGAGGCTAAATAAATTCCTACCTCAACTAATATCTCCCGACCAGGTGGGATTTGTCCCGGGCAGAGAAGCCAGGGACAATACCATAAAAGCTGCTCTATTAGTGAACCACGCGCAACTTAATAACATCCCGTCGGTGCTTATATCAACAGATGCCGAAAAGGCTTTTGATAGGGTCAACTGGGGTTTTCTCAGAGCTGTCCTGTTAAAAATGAACTTTGGCCAAGCTTTTATGCAAAAAATCTTTTCTCTACATTCGGACCCAACTGCACAAGTAAAAATCAACAATATCCTGTCAGACCCTTTTAAACTCTTGAACGGAACACATCAGGGCTGCCCCCTATCCCCCCTACTGTTTGCCCTTTCAATAGAAATATTAGCGCAAAAGATCCGGGTCAACCAGAAAATCTCTGGGATTAAAATAGGAGATCATGAACACAAGGTTTCGCTATATGCGGACGATATCCTCCTCTCGGTTACTGACCCTCTAGCCTCAATCCCAGAAATTCTTCGAGAATTTGAAGAATACGGCAAGGTATCCAATTTTCACATGAACCATACAAAATCGGAAATCTTAAACATTAATTTGCCCCAAACGGATTTATGCCGCATCTCTGACATCTGTAAATTAAGGGTTAAAACACGAGCACTCAAATATTTAGGGATTAACCTAACCCCCAAAGTAGAGAGCCTCTTTGAGGCTTATTATACCCAGTTATCAAAATCAATACTGGGAGACCTCTTGTCATGGAAAAACAAGAAGATTTCCTGGTTGGGCAGGATTGGGGTTGTGAAAATGAATATCCTCCCTCGGATCCTATATTACCTTCAGACACTCCCGACCCCATTCCCTGCCCAATACTTATCAAAACTACAGGGACAGCTAGAGAAATATATATGGGGGGTACCAGACCTAGGGTCCCCAGGAACACTTTATACTTGCCTAAGGAGAAAGGTGGCTTGGGCATCCCAAACCTTTTACTTTACAAAAAAGCTATTAATCTCCAACACCAGGTAGAATGGTGCACCAACTCTAAAGATAAAAGGTGGGTCCAGATAGGACGGACTATTTTTGGAATGCAAAACGCGGGCTCTTTGGGATGGATCTTGAACAAACACAGACCTAAAGTTATAGGGCAGTACCCACTTGTGGGGGAATTTTTCACACAATGGGATAAAACACTAGTGAAACATCCATATATTTCTACTAACCCCTCACCTCTAACTCCTTTTATACATAACCCAGACATCCCATTCTCTAATTCTATTCAGACGGCCATAGACAAGACACGGTTAGATCAGACTATGTTTTACAGGTTATTATCCGATAAAAAACTTAAAAGCTTGGGAGAATTGTCGGAGTCGGGTTTGAATATATCGTGGTTTTTTCACAGACAGCTCCAACATTACATACTCACACACAAAAGGGCAGACAGTATATCCAGACCGCTGACTTTACTGGAATCTTTATGCTTGCTAACACACACTCCTGCACATTTAATATCAATTATGTATAGGCAGCTGTTATCCCATAAGGACTCTTACACGCCTACCTTTGTTAGACAGTGGAACGGTGAGCTAGACCATGCCCTCACAGACAAAGAATGGCAAAACATATACCACAATCACGTCAAGGCTTTGGTCTCGGCCAGAACTTTAGAATCCAATTATAAATTCCTATCTCGGTGGTATCTCACACCAGTCAGGATAAAAAAAATATATAAGAGATCTGATGGTAAGTGTTGGAGGGGTTGCGGAGAAGCTGGCACTATCCTCCATATTTGGTGGACTTGTGATTTGATAACTCCGTTCTGGAATACTATACTGGACATAATAGACTCTAAACTAAACATTAGATTGCGAAGAAGCCCAGACCTCCTGTTGTTTCATGGGCTGCCTAAACTGACAGAGAAACCTAAAAAATACCTTCTCTATATAATGTTAAACAGCGCGAAAGCCCTCATTCCTAAAAACTGGAAATCAGACAGAATCCCTCAGACCTCCGATTGGGAGTCACAAGTAGACAGACCTCTTATCTCTTTTCCTACTCTTCTTTTTCTCTTTTTCCCTTCTTCCTCTCTCCCTCTCTATTTTTTCTCTTCCTACGACGAACATCGGAGTTTCCGATGTACATCATAATTTAAGTCAACAAGATGTTGAATGTTTACACTCAATCTAGTATTAATATGTTTGTATACTTGTGTAATACTGAGTGGATCACATAAAAGCTGCCCGCATGCTGTCCATACGCAAGAAATTACTATGCCCTAGATATAAGCAGTACGGACATGAAGCAAACAACTCTGGACATGTGTATGTCATTAAGATGTTTATCTCCTTTATTTGGTCCAGCATTTTAAAGCTAACAGAGCAGGAGCATGCAGTATATTGGAAAAATCTCACTTTGTGATATTGATTGTTGTAACTTGTTGACATTCTTGTTTGTGTATTGTACTTTGTTAATTCTCAATAAAGCTTCTTTTAAAAACTAAAAAAAACAAAAAAAACATTAATGGTAGGCTAATGAAACCTCGATTTTTCAATAAAATAGCATACATGACTGACCAGATGGAAACACAGGTTTAGGCCCAATGGACCAGAATTGTAACAAAAGAAATAACTACTGGTCAGGTAAACAGCTCTTTAGGAGCTTCCAGAAGCGAAGGAATATATATATAGTAGGGGGGGAAATATTCAGCGGGTAAGCACCGCTCTAATTATGGGGGGGTAGAGGGCGGAGCCATAAGATATATTGAAGCTAACATACTTCCCAGGCTGCTACCATTATAGTTGTATTTTATGAGTATCTTCGAGTAGAGACCTAATAAAGGTCTCTAGGCTTTTGTGGGTATAATGAATAAGATTAACTCCTAATACAGTTGTACTCAGGGAGGGATATGAGTATATATGTAATATGAAATATGAAATATAAGATATAAGTGCCATCTGGCCATCTGGATGGGCTCCTCTCCTAGGGGAATGCCACCTATAGGCGATGTGGGAAAAGGGAGTAGGGATATGACCCGCAGGCAAAAAGTACCGGAGGGAAAGGGAGGAGAGGGGCCCAACAGGGGAAAGCTGATTTACTCTAGTAATGAAATCAACATAGGGAGCACCCTTAATCATAATAAGGCTGACAGTGTCACCTTAACATGTAATCACTGCATGTACGAGATGGGGGTCATATATAGAGGAATATCACAACAATAGAAAAATAATTCAGACTATCTCTATAAGCTCTTGTATGGCAGAATATCAACTAGTCTAAGCATTATATATCAACTATATCTACAGCACCATGGTGATTGAAAAGTTAACATTTATGAGCAGTGCAGTGCAGTGCATCATTTAAAATACTAATGTCATTGAAATATAGAGCAATATAGAAAGCCAAAATTACAATAGCTCCAGGTAAAGCACATGTACTAAAAACATAATTTATGCTTACCTGATAAATTTATTTCTCTTGTAGTGTATCCAGTCCACGGATCATCCATTACTTATGGAATATATTCTCCTTCCCAACAGGAAGTTGCAAGAGTCCACCCACAGCAAAGCTGCTATATAGCTCCTCCCCTAACTGCCATATTCAGTCATTCGACCGAAAACATGCAGAGAAAGGAAAAACCATAGGGTGCAGTGGTGACTGTAGTTCAAATGAAAAAATTACCTGCCTTAAAGTGACAGGGCGGGCCGTGGACTGGATACACTACAAGAGAAATAAATTTATCAGGTAAGCATAAATTATGTTTTCTCTTGTTAAGTGTATCCAGTCCACGGATCATCCATTACTTATGGAATACCAATACCAAAGCTAAAGTACACGGATGATGGGAGGGACAAGGCAGGTACTTAAACGGAAGTTACCACTGCCTGTAAAAAAACCCTTTCTCCCAAAAATAGCCTCAGAAGAAGCAAGGTATCAAATTTGTTAAATTTGAAAAAGTATGAAGCGCAGACCAAGACTCCGTCTTGTAAATCTGTTCAACAGAAGCCACATTTAAAAAAGGCCCAAGTGAAAACCACAGCTCTAGTAGAATGAGCTGCAATCCCTTCAGGAGGCTGCTGTCCAGCAGTCTCATAAGCTAAATTAATTATGCTTTTTAACCAAAAAGACAGAGAGGCTGCTGAAGTCTTTTGACCTCTCCTCTGTCCAGAATAGACAACAAACAAGGTGAACGTTTGATGAAAACTGTAGTAACTTGTAAGTAAAACTTTAAAGCACAAACCACGTCCAATATTGTGTAATAGACGTTCCTTCTTTGAGGAAGGATTAGGATACAAGCATGGAACAACTATCTCTTGATTGATGTTCTTGTTAGATACCACCTTAGGAAAAAACCCAGGTTGGTACGCAGGACTACCTTATCCGTACGAAGGACCAGATAAGGAGAATCAAATTGTAACACAGATAACTTGGAGACTCTACGAGTCGAGGAAATAGCTACCCAAAAGGAACTTTCCAAGATAAAGATTGATATCTATGGAACAAAAAAGGTTCAAACGGAACCTCTTGAAGAGCCTTAAGAACCACGTTTAAGCTCCATGGTGGAGCAACAGTTTTAAACACAGGCTTGGATCTAACCAAAGCCTGACCAAATGCCTGAACGTCTAGAATACCTGCCAGACGCTGGTGCAAAAAAATAGACAGAGTAAAAATCTGTCCCTTTTAAGGAATTAGCTGACAACCCTTTTCTCAAAAACATCTTGGAGAAAAAATAATATCCTGGGAATCCAGGCTTTACTCCATGAGTAACCCTTGGATTCATAACAATCAGATATTTACACCATATCTATGTTCAATTTTCCTAGAGACAGGCTTTCATGTCTGTATTTAAGGTATCAATGACTGACTCAGAGAAGCCATGCTTTGATAACATCAAGCGTTCAGTCTCCAGGCAGTCCATCTCAGATTGATTCTATTTAGATGGTTGAAAGGACCCTGAGGTAGAGGGACCTGTCTCAGAAGCAGAGACCGTGATGGAAAGGATGACATGTCCACCAGATCTGCATACCAGGTCCTGCGTGGCTACGCAGGCGCTGTCAAAAACACCAAAGCCCTCTCCTGCTTGGTCTTGACCTCCGGAGGAAATCCCACTCCCCGGAAGAAAAGTCTGACGACTTAGAAAATCCACCTCCCAGTTCTCAACACCTGGGATATGGATAGCTGATAAACAAGAGTGAGTCTCTGTCCAGTGAATTATTGTAAGACTTCTAACATCACTAGGGAACTTCTGTTCCCCCTCGATGGCTGATGTAAGCCACAGTCGTGTATATTGTCCGACTGAGTATGATGTACCTCAGAGTTGCTAACTGAGGCCAAGTCTGAAGAGCATGGAATATCACTCCCAGAATAGTTATTAGAAGGAGGGTCTCCTCCTAAGTCCACTATCCCTGAGCCTTCAGGGAGTTCCAGACTGCATCCCAACCTAAAAGACTGGCATCCATTGTAACAATTGTCCCATCTGACCTGCGGAAGGTCATACCCTTGGACAGATGGACCCGACATAGTCACCAGAGAAGAGAATCTCTGGTCTCTTGGTCCAGAATCAACAGGGGGACAAATCTGTGTAATCCCCGTTCCTCTGACTGAGCATGCATAGTTGCAGCGGTCTGAAATGTAGACGTGCAAATGGTACTATGTCCCTTGCCGCTACCTATTAAGCCGATTTCATTCATATACTGAGCCACCGAAGGGCGCGGATGGGATGAAAAACACGGCAGAAATTTAGAAACTTTGACAACCTGGACTCCGTCAGGTAAATTTTCATTTCTACAGAATCTATCAGAGTCCCTAGGAGGGAAACCCTTGAGATTGGGGATAGAGAACTCTTTCCTTGTTCACTTTCCACCCATGTGATCTCAGAAATGCCAGTACTACGTCCGTATGAGACTTGGCAATTTGGATGTTTGACACCTGTATCAGGATGTCGTCTAACTAAGGGGCCACTTCTATGCCCCGCGGCCTAAGGACCGCCAAAGCGACCCCAGAACCTCCATAAAGATTCTTGGGGCTGTAGATATCCCAAAGGAAAGAGCTACAAACTGGTAATGCCTGTCTAGAAAGGCAAACCTTAAAAACGAAGGTGATCTTTATGCATCACAATGTGAGGATAAGCATCCTTCAAATCCATTGTAGTCCTCTATTGACTCTCCTGGATCATAGTTAAGATGGTACGAATAGTTTCCATCTTAAATGACGGAATTCTGAGGAATTTGTTTAAGATCTTTAGATCCAAAATAACAGATTTGAGGAAAAACTCTGTCCCTGTTCCTCTCTTGGAACTGGATGGATCTCGTACACAATGTAAGAATGCCTCCTTCTTTATCTGGTTTGCAGATAATTGTGAAAGGCGAAATCTCCCCTTTTTTGGGGGGGGGAATCTTTGAAATCCAGAAGATATCTCTGGGATATAAATTCCAATGCCTAGGGATCCTGGGCATCTCTTGCCCATGCCCGGGCGAAGAATGAAAGTCTGCCCCCTATAGGATCCGTTACCGGATAGGGGTCCGTTCCTTCATGCTGCCTTAGAGGCAGCAGCAGGCTCCTTGGCCTGCTTATCTTTGTTCCAGGTCCAATTGTCTCCAGACCGCCTTGGACTGAGCAAAAATTCCCTCTTGTTTTGCCTTAGAGGAAGTGGATGCCACACCTGCCCTGAAGTTTTAAAAGGCACGAAAATTAGACCTTTTTTGGCCCTTGATTCCTATCCTGAGGAAGGGCATGACCTTTTCCTCCAGTGATATAAGCAATAATCTCCTTCAAACCAGGCCCTTGAAGGGAAGTTAAGTAGCTTACTTATTAAAGTCACGACAGCTGACCATGATATAAGCCATAGCGCTCTGCGCGCCAGTATAGTAAAAAACAGAATTCTTAGCCGTTAGTCTAGTCAAATGAACAAAGGCATCAGAAAACAATTGGCTAGCATAAGCTTGTCAAATATATTCATCCAATGGAGTCGCTAACTGTAAAGCCTCATCAAGAGACTCAACCCAGAACGCTGCAGCAGCAGTGACAGAAGCAATGTATGCAAGGGGCTGCAGGATAAAACCCTGTTGAATAAACATTTTTTATCCATTGGATCTAAAAAGCACAACTGTCCTCGCCAGAGGTAGTGGTACGCTTAACTAGAGTAGAAACTCTTCTCTCCACCTTAGGAACTGTCTGCCAGAAGTCCCGTGGTGGTAACTATTAGAAAACATTCTTCTAAAAAATAGGAGGGGAAGAGAACGGCACACCTGGTCTATCCCATTCCTTATTAAAAAAATTGTTAGTAAACCTCTTTAGGTATTGGAAAAACATCAGTACACACCGGCACTGCATATTATTTATCCAGTCTACACAATTTCTCTGGCCCTGCGATTGTACACATTCATTCAGAGCAGCCAAAGCCTCCCTGAGCAACAAGTGGAGGTTCTCAAGCATAAATTTTAAATGTAGAAATATCAGAATCAGGTTAAATCATCTTCCCTGAGTCAAAAAAACATAGGGTGCATGGTTCTTAAAGCGTCTGTATGCTCTGTATCTACCCCCAGAGCTATCTGCTTTCCTTTAATTTCAGGTAGTCTGACTAATACTGCTGCCAGAGTATTATTCACCACCTTTGCCATGTCTTGTAAAATAAACGCTATGGACGCCCTTGATGTACTTGGCGCCATTTGAGCGTGAGTCCCTGAAGCGGGAGTCGAAGGGTCTGACACGTGGGGAGAGTTAATCGGCATAACTTTCCCCTCGACAGAATCCCCTGGTAAAATAAACGCTATGGGTGCCCTTGATGTACTTGGCGCCATTTGAGCGTGAGTCCCTAAAGCGGGAGTCAAAAGGTCTGACACGTGGGGAGAGTTAGTCGGCATAACTACCCCCACGACAGAATCCTCTGGTGATAATGTTTATAAAGACAAAAAATGATCTTTATTGTTTAACATGAAATCAGTACATCTGGTACACATTCTAAGATGGGGTTCCACCATGGCCTTAAAACATAATGAACACAGAGCTTCCTCTATGTCAGACATGTTAGAACAGACTAATAATGAGACTAATAAGCTTGGAAAACACTTTAAATCAAGTTAACAAGCAAATATATAAAACGTTACTGTGCCTTTAAGAGAAACAAATTTTGTCAAAATTTGAAAAACAGTGAAAAAAGGCAGTAAAACAAACGAAATTTTTACAGTACATGTCATAAGGTAACAGAGCATTGCACCCACTTGCAAATGGATGATTAACCCCTTAATGCAAAAAACAGATAAAAAAAACGACATAGACGTTTTTTAAAAACAGACACAACAAAACTGCCACAGCAGAGCTGTGGATTACCTTCCCTAAAAACGATTTTGGAAGTCTTTTTAACCCTTTAGAAATGTCCTGTAGTATTCATGGGACTGCTGAGGGAATCTGGATAATTCATTTTGTAATTTTAACTGCGCAAAAAAGCGCTAAATTTGGCCGCTCCCACTCATATTACAACAGTGGGAAGCTTCAGTTAACTGTTTCTATGCAAAATTTAAGCCAGCCATGTGGAAAAAACTTAGGCCCCAATAAGTTTTATCACCAAACATATGTTAAAAAAACGATTAAACATGCCAGTTAAAACACATTTTTACAAGAGTATGTATCTCTATTAATAAGCCTGATACCAGTCGCTTTTACTGCATTTAAGGCTATACCAACATTACAGTGTTATCACCAATGTACGTTAAAAAACGATTAAACATGCCAGCAAACGTTTTAAAACACATTTTTATAAGAGTATGTATCTCTATTAATAAGCCTGATACCAGTCGCTATCGCTGCATTTAAGGCTTTACTTACATTACTTCGGTATCAGCAGTATTTTCTTAGTCAATTCCATTCCTAGAAAAATATTTTACTGCACATACCTTATCTGCAGGAAAACCTGCACGCCATTCCCCCTCTGAAGTACCTCCTTCCTCAGAATGTGTGAGAACAGCAAATGGATCTCAGTTACGTCTGCTAAGATCATAGAAAAACGCAGGCAGATTCTTCTTCCAAATACTGCCTGAGATAAACAGCACACTCCGGTGCCATTTAAAAATAACAAACTTTTGATTGAAGAATAAACTAAGTATAAATCACCACAGACTCTCAGGACTTCCTATCTATGTTGAGGCTTGCAAGAGAATGACTGTATATGGCAGTTAGGGGAGGAGCTATATAGCAGCTTTGCTGTGGGTGGACTCTTGCAACTTCCTGTTGGGAAGGAGAATATATTCCATAAGTAATGGATGATCCGTGGACTGGATACACTTAACAAGAGAAAGGGGAATACGCTAGTGAAGACAAAACAACTATGTATATAGGTAGATACAAACGGGACTTAGTAGTGCTTGCCCAAGCTAGCCCTGGAACCTAAGTGAAGTAGAGGACTGTGCTGTATATATCTGCTAGTATGCTGATATAAAGTGGAGAAGCTAACTCTAACTCTCAGGAGTCAATATAGCAAACTAATAGTTTGTAACACAGGACTATACACTTTAATAAATTAAGTTTGACATAGAAAGGTATGTTATATACGCATAGAGATACCACTATGACAGAGTATTATAGTCACACAATAAGATGTAGCAGTGAATCTGGATTAACATGTTACTCTGCTTAAGCAGTGACTTCAGCCAATATAGGCTTCTACTATTGACATAAAATAATATTATCTTATTTTACAAATGAGGCCATTATATACTGATGATTAACAGTTAAAAAAAGTAGTCAATACAAGCGCTTAGATTGGCAAGAGAACAAAAAAAAGTCGAAATAACATAACCTACCTAGTAAATATATTGAATCTAGATTCAAGCAAGTGGTTATCAAAGATACTAATGTTTGTGGCCTTATTGCGATATGGGTGTACAATAATAGTCTCAGTAATCCAGGGTATAAGTACTGTGTGAAGCTCAGTTAACCATGCATAGAAGTTTAACAAATACCTAACTTAATTAATAATTAACAAACACTGTAGACAGGCATGTACTAAGTAACAACAGTGTTATCCTCATGAACCTTCCTTTAAAGGCGTGAGCAAATGAACATAATAATACAACTATAGCATAGACAGGATAACATTGGTAAGGTTTTGGCCCTAAATAAGGAGGCTCAAACATATTTTGGAATTATTATAAGTGCCTTAAACAGATAGGTATAGATGAATTCCTCAAATAGCTTATTTCAGGGCAATAGCAGCCCATGGGTGCAATGTTGTCCTAAAGTGCAACAGATCATATACATTTTAAGGCAAACATTTAAGATATGGCATGTGACAAGTAGATGTAGATGTGAAAAAAGAGAACAGCACCCAGGCTGTAAATCTGTAAAGCTGCACCCAGCTGCACCCAGGTGGTAAATCGCCATAGAACAGGCTAACAATGTTATTGAGCCAGTTGTTCGTTCCTGCGAGTGCACTTCTCTCTGTATGTATTTAGTCTCCCTATGGGAAAAAGGGGCAACCAGACGTGGACTCCTTGCTCAGTGTGCTAAGAGGAATATAGCTACACCTCACTGACGAGGCCCAATGAAGGCCGAAACGATCGTCTGGGGTTGCTGTGTTCCTTGTTCAGAGAGGAATTGCCTGGTATTTCGGCGCTGGACTGACCGTAATTGGCGGGATCAGACTGATATACTACAGGAAAGTTCTACTCTGTGAAAAGCATTACTGGGCTAAAAAGCTGCACCCAGGTGGTAAATCGCCATAGAACAGGCTAACAATGTTATTGAGCCAGTTGTTCGTTCTTGTGAGTGCACTTCTCTCTGTATGTATACAAGTAGATGTAGAGACAGTAAAGTTAAGAGCAAACAAAGTGCAGGTCTCATTAGTCACTAGTACTCAGGATAATTGCTAGGTTAGCAATGTAAACTGTAACCATTTTCTATCTATTGTCTGCAAAGTCACTACATGACATAAAAACTAAACATGTGAAATACAGTTATTATCATGTCTAGTAAAGCAAAATTCTAATAAACTGCTAAAGTAAACTATGGTAAGTGGATGATAGGCAACACACTACTAAAGAGAGGGCCAAGAGGAAATTTTAACACACAACTAAGCTAGCCATATTATTTAACTAGCAGCTGTTATTACCAGCAAAAAACCTAGGCAGTTTTACCCAATGCATGCTACTTAGTAATAATAATATGACTACAGTAAGAGCTATATACAGTACATTAACTTGCTGGTTTTAGTAAGATTAGAGGAACACATAACAGTCACAAAGTATGTTCAGCTCGCTATAATTCAAAGATTTCTCGGCTTTTCCTATAACCTCACGAGACAGTGTAGTAGAAGAAGCTGCCAAGAGCAAAGTCACTGTTCCGTGCTGGTTAGGGACACCAATGTACCCGGCATTACTGTCATCAGAGTTAGATCCTGATGCTAATCAGCAACTTATATGTGAAAGTCTTTGATCTTAGATAGAGTCATACCTCCTGCTGCTGATCGCTGGGCAGTTATGCATTTAAAGATACGGGTATGTAGCGCCTTTAGTATGATCAGCAAAATATAAAGACACCCATAGTACTGTTTTATCAACCTATACCAGCTCTTCTCGCGTCTATGTTTCTTAGGAAAACTTGTACAACACCCCTCAGTTGCGGAGAAGGGTATCCCTTCATACTCAATTCACCTCCGGATCTGTTGGCTTCGCCATAAGTAGTGCTAGAGGTGAGCTGCTGGTTCGTTAAGGGTATGTCCAATTCAAGCTGTAGTGTGGGACTGTATAAATTGTAGTTGACAGCATGCGGTTTGACAGATTGGATCCACATTAGTACTCTCGTAGTCGACTCTATTAACAAGCTGGGCCGCATCGTATCCACGACCTCTTCCCCTATGACTGGCACAAATACAGCAGAGGAGGTAGCCGGGCCCTGTGCAAACTTCTGTTCTCTTGCCAAACTCTCGCCAACGGCATCATCCAGCTCCTCTCTCCCTAGCTGACCTGGGCAGGCCCATTCCTCTGTAGTGGCCTTTGGGAAATTCTCCACCGACACCAGGGGAAAGGTAAGCGGAGCTGCAGGGTCCTGAGGGCGACAAGCAAAAGCCGTTGCTGGATATTCTGTAACCGGCATAGGTATATTATGCAGAGAATTGCCGGACTCACATGGGGATCTCCGTTTATCTATGCAAGTGTCACGCAGGTTGTAATAATGGGCATCTGGCTTAGTCTCACGATCCTCCGAGCTCCCCACAGCTGGACTCTCTGTATCGTCGCAGCTCCCGCTAACTGACAGCGGGTCAGCCTTCCCGGACCTTTTTAGTTGCAGTTCAGATATGTGAGCTAGTAGCGACAGTATGTCTTCAGCTAGGTTTCTATAATGCCTCTCTAGAAGGTGCTCAGTTTTCCGCTCCCAAGCCAGCAGTGCATCCATGATAGGCAAGTTAGCTGTAAGTGAATGGAGCTGAGCAACTCCACGCGGTATATTTATATGAAGTATAATGGCGAAAAAACACAATTATACCATGTCTTTCTTCATCTGTAGATTGGAGTAGATAGTTCTTATGTTCTATTGAACAGTAGAATAGTTTCAAGCTAATACACTTGGTTTATTTCGTAGTTTTATAGTTGAAAGCCTGGAGCTGCAGTGAAACATGTCTAACTGCTTTAGAAGCTGGCTCCGCCCCCCCCCCCCCCTATATGTGTTTTTTTTTTTTTTTTTGTGTGAACTTTTTCAAAGTGGTCTCTAACACACATTCCACTTAAAAAAATAATAAGGTTTTCAGTCTTGTAGTCAAAAGATACTGTATATAGCAGCTTTCTGTAATTATATTCAGACCAAAAAATACAATTTGTGGAAACAGACTCTGTTGTACTCTATGCTTAACCAATCAGACTATAATAAAAACCTAGGTTTCAAAGATCTCAGGGTAGTGAAGAAAAGCAAGTCTAGAAAAGGTGTTAACATGGAATCTCTGTCCACAGAGAGATCATTCTTGAAATAAGAGGTCTAAAACTGTTGTATAATGCTCTTTTATCCTTAGTGCTGACATTAAACAATTCAGAGCACTTAAGAGTATGATGTTTATTCTATGACGTGTACAAAAAAAATAATTATCTAAAGCAGTTTCCTCACCTAAAGAAACACAACACTATCACTAAAATATACACCAGAATAGGCAGCATTGAGAATTTTTCCCATCTCCTTCAATCCCTGGGTTCATAAATTCTATTATTAATGAACAACATGTATGAAAAATGTTCTGTGGAGCAAGCCCATGTTTTGGGATAATTTCTGTGTTGGTGCTTTGATTTTGTTGATTAAATTGTTTGTCCAGTAGGTACGAGTTTCTCAGAATAAATCTTAGAAGTGTCTGTTAGTCTATATTTTCCAAAAAACATGATTTCATAATTGGTCAAAGATTTTTCCTAAGTTTTTGAGCCACATCAGTTTTGTCTTCTTTCCTGTGAGTACTATAGGTTTTAGTAATTTGATATCCTTTCAGTAGATCTAATGTATGTTAGAAAGAACACCCTCAGGGTAGTGAAGAAAAGCAAGTCTAGGAGAGGTGTTAACATGGAATCTCTGTCCAAAGTATGTATGTATGTTAGAAAGAACACACTCTATACATGGTGAAGAGTATTTAAATCAAGGGCTCGTCAGGGATTTGAACCAGGGAACTCTCGCACCCGAAGCAAAATCGTACCCCTAGACCAATGAGCCTTAGATGCCTTTTTATATGCCACATCAGTTTTGTCTTCTTTCCTGTGAGTACTATAGGTTATAGTAATTTGATATCCTTTCAGTAGATCTAATGTATGTTAGAAAGAATACACTCTATACATGGTGAAGAGTATATAAATCAAGGGTTCGTCCGGGATTTGAACCCTGGCACACGAAGCAAAAACATACCACTACACCAACGAGCCAGTAGGACATACCTGATTTGCTTGCAAGCATTTTGTTAGATATCTCTGATAAAGTATCATCAAAAAGGAAATAAAAAACAATTCTTTCCTTAGTATCTTTCACATAACTGTAGGAAGTATCATTGCTTTGTGAATGAGATACATGAAGATGGCGTCTGAGGAAGTTAACTCTTTAGGAGGAATCTATTTAAAGGAAATAGTTCTATGGTTTACTTTTTTCAGAAACTTGTGCTCATCTGGGATATGAACCCGGGACCTCTCACACCCAAAGCAAGAATCATACCCCTAGACCAACAAGCCTTAGATGCAATATTACATGTTTTTTTTTTTTTTTTTTGTGTGAACTTAAATCTTAAGGACGAATATATTTAAAGGAAATAGTTCTATGGTTTTCTTTTTTTAGAAAATTTGGGCTTGTCTGGGATTTGAACCCGGGAGCTTTCACACCCAAAGCATGAATCACACCCCTAGACCTACAAGCCTTAGATGCCATATTATATGTTTTTTTTTTATTTTTTATTGTGTGAACTTAACTCTTAAGGAGGAATATATTTAAAGGAAATAGTTCTATGGTTTTATTTTTTCAGAAAAGTTGGGCTTGTCCAGGATTAGAACACGGGACCCCTTGCACCCTAAGCGAGAATAATACCCATAGACCAACGAGCCTTAGCTGCCATTTTAAATGTGTTTTTTATTTTTTTGTGTGAACTTTTTAAAAGTGGTCTCTAACACACATTCCACTTAAAAAATAATAAGGTTTTAAGTCTTGTAGTCAAAAGATACTGTATATAGCAGCTTTCTGTAATTATATGCAGACCAAAAAATACAATTTATGGAAACAGACTCTGTCGTACTCTATGCTTAACCAATCAGACTATAATAAAAACCTAGGTTTCAAAGATCTCAGGGTAGTGAAGAAAAGCAAGTCTACAAAGGTGTTAACATGGAATCTCTGTCCACAGAGAGATCATTCTTGAAATAAGAGGTCTAAAACTGTTGTATAATGCTCTTTTACCCTTAGTGCTGACATTAAACAATTGAGAGCACTTAAGAGTATGATGTTTATTCTATGACGTGTACAAAAAAAAATGATCTAAAGCAATTTCCTCACCTAAAGAAACACAACACTAAATATAAATAAACACTAAAATTACAACAACCAAAAAACTACCATTACAAAAATAACAAACAAGCTCTTGGGCTTACTTTTTAACAGTGTATAGGAGACAACCTTTTTGCGTCTGTGTATACAATTGAATTATAGTGTAAATGCTATGCAATATTGAAAAGTATACCTGTATAAATATGCTTAAACATAGTATCCAGAATGGAGGGTCAGTGATGCAATAGGTTAATTGGTGAAAAAGTTAAAGCCTTTTATATACTCTGCTAGATACTGATCTTTTTTTCTGATATCCTGTAGACTTGTGCAATCAAAAGTTACGAAGTGAGACTTCCGGTGGGCGGGCGATCCGACTAGCCGCAAGATAGAAGAGCTCCGCTACACCTCTTGCCTAAATACCCCAGCGGTCGGTAATTGACCCCGAGCATAACCCCCAGCATTAGCAGGTGACCACCACACCCTGCCTGGCATCCCACATTGCAGGAGCCCCCAAGAACGGCTCCCCCACCGACAGTCTACCATCCACAACGAAGAGCCGTGATCCAGAGCGGCAGAAGACAGAAGACAAAGGGCAATATCAGCGCCCTTACGACCGGGCAATAGAAACTTTGACCCTACACTGCCCGAAACAATCGGAGCCGGACCACGCCGCAACAGCGGGGTAAGAGAGTGACATACACACTGCTTTTTGGCGCGGGCGCCATCTTGCCCCCAATTAGACACGCAGCTACAATCCTCTTCCCTGCTGTGCGGTCTAGAACCTGCATCTCATACTCAGGTCAGAAACTGAAGGCAGGGAACTGAGAACTTCCTAACACTGACACTAAGCCTTGCGACAGTACAACTGAGGACGCTTCCTTTACCTTTTAAGGCAGACCTTACTGCAACTTGTGTAGCTGTCTCTGAAGCGATAGAAATAGTAATCGTCTTCCATACCGCTGCTACCAGTACCAACCCTTCACCTGTAGTGCAGGGGAGACAGAGTCATACCGGAGCCTGACACTCAAGAGCTTTATTCTTGCTCAGCTTTCTGCAGTGGGAAAGTTGCAATTTTATACAGGGAAAGCAAAACCTAAGCAGCACCACTTATGAAAGTCGACAAGTATTTTAAGGCATCAACATCACTGGCCATACCCATAATGGCCGGAAAACAAAAGACATCAGAAAGGGGCAGGAAACAGGCCGCAGAAATCCATCCAGAGCCTAGCTCCCCTAATCAGAGGGATATTAATGCTGAACCAGCTCCTGACTTACTCCGAGACCTAAAGGCCTTCTTTCTCCCTAAAATGGAGACATTACAAGCGGGAATGGACACCCTTACTACTGAAATCTGTCAATATTCTACAAGACTGCAACAAGCGGAGCAAAGGATCTCTGACGTAGAGGACTCACAGCATACATCTACAATTGCCCTGCAACGCATGGAACACCACAATTCAATTCTACAGGACAAACTATATGACCTCGAAAACCGGTCCCGCCGCAACAATCTACGGATTGTGGGGGTCCCGGAGTCAGTTAAAAATAAAGAGCTCATAGAATTTACCGCATACACCCTCCCCAAACTGCTCAAGATGGACCAAGAGACAATGCCGTTAGACGTTGAGAGGGCACACAGAATAGGCCCAGATCAGTCGCCTGCTAAGCCCAACCAGAGACCAAGACAAGTTATCTTCAAGTTACTCAGATACCAGGAGAAGCTGGCGCTTTTAAAAGCTTACAGATCCCAACCTGACCTGGCCTACGAAGGACACAAACTTCTGATTTTCCAGGACTTTTCTGCAGAAGTGGCGAGACGGAGAAAGAAATTTGCCCCCCTCTGTACTAAGCTGCATGCTTTGGGCTGACAGGCTTCACTTCTCTACCCCGCCAAGCTGAGACTGATGACACCTACAGGTCCCAAGTTTTTCCTGAACCCGCAAAAGCTTCAAGAATTCCTGGACGCTGAACATCACAATGGCGAGGGTTGAGAGACGAACTCAGAGCACATGCAATTTTCTATCCCACTTACTTGTTACAATGAGAGCTAGGTCTCAGAGACTGCCACCATTGTTTACATTAAGGGCTAAGTACCTGCTCTCTTATGTTTTAGTCTATGTTCCAGTTTCTGTTATTGTTCTCATTCTTACTTTGCTACCTCAACCTTTCAGGGTCTCACTGGTTGGACCCTTCCCTTCCAATGTGTCCTACTCCAGCCATCTGGCTCTACGCTTGTCCCTCCTGCATCTCTTCCATTTCCCCTTTCACTCTACTGAATACCATGTTGCCGTTTTCTCATGCTTGTTCAATTTTGTCTCAATAGGTTCATGGAGGAGCACCTGGATTCCGCCCAGTTGCCTGACTCCAGACACACTGGTCCGTAAGTCACTGATACCCCAGACACATAACCTTGAGTTACTTACACCCACCTACACATTCCTGGGTGACCTCAGCAAAACCAGTACTGATTTCTATCCAACTGACCAGAAGCGATATAGACCCACAGATTCCACATTCACTACAAACCATATACCAAATACATCCCTTTCTACCCAGCACTATGGTATGCCCCCTTAAGAGTAGTGTCCTGGAATGTGGGAGGCATAACCTCCCCGGCCAAACGCAGTATCATATTGCAATACCTCAAACGTCTTCACACAGATCTTGCCCTCCTGCAAGAGACACACCTCACAGAAACAGAGCATGAGAAATTAAGGTGCAGATGGGTAGACCAGGTATACTATACCCCTACTGAAGGGCGCAAGAGAGGAGTAGCCATTTTAGTCCGCAAAGGCCTGTCGGTCCAGATTAACCCCATTACAATAGACCCAAAAGGTAGATATATCATAGCTGACCTACAACTAGACAACCAATCATACATCATATGTAACATCTACGGACCCAACCAATTTTGACCACAATTCTGGAACTCCTTACAATCCTCTCTAGCTCTACATGCAGATAAGCCATTAATTCTGGGGGGAGACTTCAATCTGGCCCAGGACCTACCATTAGATCGTAGAGCTGACATACACCCACAGAGAAAAGGAAAAACACATGCTAGGAAACGGAAGAGTGAAACAGCAGTCATGGCTAACTTCAAAACATCCCTAAATCTCATTGATTTATGGCGTACACGCCACCCGACCAGGAGAGACTTTACATGTGCCTCTAAAACACATGGGATGCTTTCACGCATTGACTATTTTCTATGCTCTAAACAACTGCACACACAGATTCCGCAAACTGACATTTCAGACATCATAATCTCTGACCACGCACCCATATGGCTACAACTTGGACCCCGGACTCACAACCCCACACAGGGGAACTGGAGATCCCCTACCTACCTTTACCATAACATTGAGTTTAGAAAACATTTAAAATCCCAGTGGGAGGAATATCACAGATTTAACGCCCAACATCTCAATGACCCGGGTATCTTTTGGGGAGCATCCAAGGCAGTCATGAGGGGACAAATCACTAGCTTCACCGCCCACTATAACGCTAAAAGGAAAAATGTAGAAACCACAACCACCACGGAAGTAACAGCTGCATACAACCAATACTTAGCTCACCCCTCCCTCCAAAACAGAAACAAATTCTATGAGAAAAAGAAATTAAGAGAGGATGCCCTATCCCAACAAGATCACTTTTTTCAGACACATAGGAAGGGCCGTTTTTATAGGTTTGGTGATAAAACCGGAAGACTGTTGGCCAATGTAGTTAAACTGGCTAACCCCAAATCTGTCATCCCTGCCATCCACAAACAGGGGGTACTTCACTCAGACACCAAATCAATCACATCAGAATTTCTTAACTTCTATTCCGCACTCTATTCTGTGCAACCATGCACACAGAATGACAGAGACCGTTTCTGGGATCAACTTAACCCTCCCTCTCTGAGTCCAGAAAACTTAGAACAACTCAATGCCCCTATTCAGACGTCAGAGGTCCTGAAAGCCATTAAAGCAGCCAAACTAGGTAAAACCCCAGGCCCCGATAAGATACCAATTGAATATTACAAGCTTCTGCAAGCAGAGTTAAGCCCCCTGCTGGCCCAAACATTTACAGCTTACCTAAAAGGCACAGCAACTCCCCCAACCGATTTCGCAGACGCCCTGATGTGCTTAATTCCAAAACCAGACAGAGACCCGACGTTCCCTGCCTCTTATAGGCCAATAGCACTCTTGAACAATGAGTATAAGCTCTTCACAGCCATATTAGCGACCAGACTAGCTGGTGTATTAGGCACAGTTATCCACACGGACCAGACGGGCTTCATGAAGCATCGCTCCTCAGTCACCAACATACGCAAGACATTAGCACTCATTGACTTTTACTGGCAGGGAAGACACCGTGACCAGAACAAAACTGAAGCACTCCCAGAAGCGTGCCTCCTCTCTGTCGACGCGGAAAAAGCGTTCGACAGGGTTGAATGGGACCATTTATTGACCACTCTAGACAAATTTGGCATTAAGGGTGACTTTCATAACCTCATACAAACTTTATATCACAATCCGCGCACATCTATAATAGTAAACGGTGAAGTGTCACAACCTTTCTCCCTCAGAAGAGGTACCCGACAGGGATGCCCATTATCACCCCTCCTGTTTAACCTAGCTATAGAGCCCCTAGCCATATACATAAGAAGCAAACTCCCATCAATCAAGGTAGGAACTCACTCTATGCATTTGTCCCTATATGCTGATGACTTGCTCCTATACGTCATTAACCCAAGCACCACCATACCCAGGCTGGTCTCCATTTTCAAACAGTTCGGAGTTATCTCAGGATACAAGGTAAACTTGGACAAATCGGAGCTGACATACCTCACTAATCCACACCCCTCCTCACTTCCGCACACCGCACTTAAAATTACTGACGGCTCTTTTAAATATCTGGGCATACATCTCCACGTTAACCCACACTTAATTTACAAATTGAACATCCCTCCAGTGATAGCGCAGATACGCACGTTACTGACGAGCTGGGCCAAATTGCCAATTTCCTTATCAGGTCGGGCAAGTCTGGTCAAAATGATGGCAATGCCCAAACTGCTATACCCCCTGCAGTTGCTCCCTCTGCTGCTCACGAAGCAGGACCTGAAGAATATCACCAGTGCTTTCAGCGATTTCATATGGAACTCGAGAAAACACAGAATCAGCAGAACAAAGCTAGCCGTACCAACTAATAAAGGGGGATTGAGACTCCCAAATGTGGAGTGGTACAACTGGGTGACGCTAACCAAGCTGGTCTTTGACTGGCTGGCACGTACATCGACTTTTAATGATGAAAAGCTTGAGAAATCCCTCGCCCATCCACTTCACCTAGCTTTCTTACCCCACGCTCCCCTCCATACCCTCCCTGCCCGAATTAAAGACAACATCCTATTTAAAGATCCGCTCAGAGCATGGGCAAAGCTGTGCAGGTGGTGGAAGCTCCCTAACAAAGTTACCAAACATCTCCCATTACAGGGCAACCCGGCTTTCCTCCCAGGCATGACCACACAAATTTTTGCTCTATGGGAGGAGAAGGGTTTACACACAGTTGCACAGCTAATAGACCCACTTACGGACAAACCATTCTCGCTGGCACACCTACAGGACAGATTTGACCTACCTAGACATAGCACATTCGCATACTTCCAATCCATACATTATGTTCATAAACTGATGTCTGAAGGACTCAGTGGCAGAAGCCACTCACCAATAGACAATATCTGTGCCCTAACTAGGCAAGGATCACATTCCATTTCATACATTTACAGCTTAATCATGGAAACTAAGTCCGCTGAAATATTACAACAATTAAGCGCCAAGTGGAAAAGCTGCACTGATCTTGATGTTAGTGAGGACACTATCTCAGATAGCTTCCAACTAGTAGCCAGGAGCACACTAGCAATGCACTACAGAGAGATGCACCTCAAATTCATTCATCTGAGCTATATCACCCCACAGCTGAGAGCCAAATGGGTCCAGGGTGCACTAGACACCTGTCCCAAATGCTCCTCACCTAAACCAGACATTACACATTTGTTCTGGAGCTGCCCTAAAATAGCTCAATACTGGAGTAAGATCCAGTTCTGGTTGAGGAAAAAATGCGGCAAAATAACTGTCCTTTCAGCTTGGGACACTTTCTTTCTTAGGGGGCATACACAGAGTACCCCGCAGGACCGCTTTCTGAATACCGCCATCCTCATTGCTAGAAAGCTTATTCTAACACACTGGGCCTCCAGTAAACCACCGCACATCACACAATTCACAAAGCTTCTACATACACAACTACTGATAGAACAGGCAGATGTCAAGGGAGACCTAGAGAGAAGAATCAAAGCCTTTTTCACAAAATGGGAACCATACCTATTGTCTCTACCTGTCAGCAGTTACACACAGTTAATGTTACCTTTTGATGAGAGCACGTTTATTCTGACAGAAAGACTAAGAGGCAACCAATCGGTGAGACATCTTAGTGACCTCTGACGGTACTCTTTATCTTAATCCCCCCCTTCCCTTCTTCCTCTTCCGCACGGACATACGAAAGAGCATGTTGAGAGCTACAGCGGGTGGACCAGGTGCCTCCTCCTCCTCCTTCTCCTTCCCAGTGATTTATGCCTTTTGTGCCTTTTATGGCATTTTTGTTTCTTGAGATAAAATGAGCTGACATCTGCTGACTAGATATATGGTTCTGACCTGATTGTTTGAATCTAATATGTTTCCCCCCCCTACCCCCTCCCCATCCTTACCCCTCTTTACCTCCTACCCCCCTCTGCCTTCCCTCCTCCACCACCCTACTAAGACACCCTCATTTCCCCCTTCTCTCTCCTTTCCCCCTCCCCCCCCCACCTTCCCACCCCACTCTCCCCCTCCCCCCCTCTCATCAGCACCTCCCGTTCCCCCCCAAATCCCTCTCTTCTCCCATCCCCTCTTTCCCCTTTTGGATCACCTAGAAAATTAAAAAAGTTACCTAGACGGGTGTTAACCGCTCTGGGAATGCATTAAATTCTCACTAGCCACATTAGCCGCATGATGTAAGTTATGTTATTTTCTTGTTACTTCATGTATATTGTCTTATTCCTTGTGGTGGTATGCCCGTTTGGGTCCCCACTAAATAAAGATATTAAAAAAAGTTACGAAGTATGCAGAGGTCTAGAGGTTTCTTAGACTAGTAGCAACTTTTTGATCATATACAGGTTTCTGAAAATGTATATTTATGCATGGTTGTGTGAACATATGACTTAAAATAGCGCAACAGTAAAAGAGAGTTAAAAACTAATTGCATCTGCATCTGCTGGACCTTAAAATCTCTAGCAGGTGGTATTGCTGAATAATTAAAAATCAAGAAACAGAGTTTTTGGTACAAGAGGTTCTTTAGAAGGAGGAAAATAAACCTGCAGGCCTTTTAGTTATAGCTATAAGCATAGAGTAAAAAGTTATTCCTGTGTTAGTGCACCTTAGTGAACTGAGTTTAATGCTAAGTGATAACATTGGGGTCCACACGAACTAGCTAGGTACTGTGAATATAAGGTGCTGCAGACATAAGGCTCAAAGCAGAAAAATAGTCAAATATGAGGTAAACAGTGGCAAGGTAAAAAAACAAACAAAACAAAAAAAAACTATGGTAACAAGTAGAGTTGATATTTTTTGACATTTTGTATTTCTGGATACACTAATAGGCAAGATATATTTTTCTGTAACAAAGGCTTCCCTAGACTAAGAAAGGATAAGTTGCAGTCTTTTTTGTGATACCTTAATAAATATTCCCTAAAAGCTATACGTTGGTATTAGCCTAACATATCAATTAGGAAGAAGCAATTTTCTGAAAATAAGGTTGAGTAAATATTCTACTAAAACCAGAGAGGCAGTAAAACAACAGGTGAATAGCCGCAAGATGAAACCTACCGGCAACTACTAGATTTTAGACATTTGCTGCATTTTAGGTATCTGAGTAAATAAGACTTAAGATATCTTTGAGGGTATAGAGGCTCTAGGAACAAGAGATAAGTTACAGTCCTCTTAGAGACACTCATCACGTTTTGACACTTTTTATATAATTTAATTTTGTTCACTGTTTTCACACTCACACCTTCCCTTTTTTTTTTTTTCTCTCTCTACACGTATTTTGGAGCATAAATTTTTTTATTTATTTTTTTCCTCTCCAAAATTAAGCTACACTAGTAATCACGCTTGGAATTATCCAAGCACAATACACAAATTTCACATAGTTCTGGGCGTATTCAGATCCCAGAAGTCAATGGAAAAATACGTAACAAATACTAAACCTAGATCCCCAGCTATGCCACCAAGGAAAGACAAAAAACTAAATAAAATGTTGCAAGATGTAATGCTAGAAACAGCTCTAGAGACACACCAAGCAGTAGGGAGGGCTGCAGACACACAAATTACTAACAACCAGATAGTTGCTCTAATACTCCCCCAGTTAGTGGTGATCAAACAGGAATTGTCCGGCCTCACTATAGAGATCAGACAATTCTCAAAAAGGTTGACAGAAGTAGAAACACGGGTCTCTGAGCTGGAGGATACATATATCCACCAAGAAGAGACCACACGAAATCTTACAGAAACTATAAAAACATTACAAAATAAATTAGAAGACCTAGAGGATAGGTCAAGAAGAAACAACGTGAGGGTTGTAGGTTTACCAGAAACCACTGAGTATAGTGATCTTATTCAATTTGCCTCTGTGACATTGCCAAATATTCTAGGCATGACACTTCAAGGGGGGCAAATAGCAGTAGAGAGAGCACACCGCACCGGCCCTAATAGGGCGGGTACGGATACTAAAAATAGACCCAGAATGATTATGATCCGCTACCTAAACTTCCAAGACAAAGTATTAATCCTGAGACAATACAGAAAATGTCATCAACTGATAATAGATGGTAAACAGATCCTTATGTTCCAGGATTTTTCGGCAGACACATCTACTAAAAGAAAGGAAATGTCTCCCTATTGTTCAGGGCTGATAAAGGCAGGGATGAAAGCAAATTTAAGATATCCTGCGAAAATAATTGTTGAAGGAAAGGAAGGGCAGATAGTGCTAAGTTCCCCAGAGGAAGCAAAGATATTTTGTAGCAGAAATGAGATAAGTGTATAACTCCCCTGTGATATATATAACAGGTTTAAATGATACAGCTATTAATGCACTGATGGTTAATAGATTAAGAAGATTTGTATGGCTATGGTATAAATTGTTTTTTAGATTGGTGCGGGTGGTTTTTCCTTGTTTTCCCCCCTTTTTTTTGTTTTTTTTTGTTTTTGTTTTTCTCCCCTCCTCCCCCCCTCTCTCCCCTCTTGGGTCCCGGAAATACAGCCGATTAGAAGTTAAAGTATAGTTGATATGGGAGAAAACTTGAATTTTATTTCATGGAATATTGGAGGTGTAACATCCCCAATGAAGCGCAAAGGCATTTTAAAAACTCTTAAAAAACTTAACCCCGATATAATTCTCTTGCAAGAACTCCATTTAAGAGAAGTCGAAATACCTAAACTCAAGCCCAATTGGATTGCTGAAATAATTGCGACACCTTGTAACACAAGGAGATGTGGCGTAGCCATAATGATAAATAAAAGGCTAACATATAATATAATAAATACAGAAGTAGATCCCGCAGGCAGATTTTTAATAGTTCAATTAGAAATAGACTCCAAAATTTGGACAATTTGTAATATTTAGGGGCCAAATAACTTTGACAAGGAATTCTGGAATAAACTTAAATATAAATTAATTCCTTATCTAGACCAGAACTTAATCCTGGCCGGTGATTTTAATATGGCCCTATATCCAGAAATAGATAGGTTGAGGCAAAAGAAAAGTTCTGGCAAATATAAAAGGGAGGCTAGTTTTTTTTAGAGAATTCTGTAAAACATTAAGATTAAGGGATATATGGAGAGCTCAACATCCAGATACCAGGGAATATTCTTGTGAGTCTAAAGCATATAAAAACTTCTCCAGGATCGATATGTTTCTGGTAGAAGAAAAAATATTGAAAATAGATATATAAACGGAAATTTTAGACTTCACCCTATCAGATCATGCAATTATAACCCTAAAATTGAAATCCTATATCCTGGAGCGGCCAAATGTAAACACATTCAGATTTCCTGGGTATATGGTCAACAATATAGGCTTCTGTAACTGGCTGATACAAAGGTGGCGGGAATATGCTGATTTGAACCAAGGGTACAGACACAAACCAGAAATTTTCTGGGAATCGGGTAAAGCGGTATTGAGGGGGGAAATTAAACAATACATGATAAGAAAGAAAAAAAAAACAGATGGCTAGGGAGACACAACTAGCGAATCAGCTTAAAAACGCATACAGAAAATATATCATAAACCCCAATAAGGTATCTTGGGATAAATATATAAGGGCTAGAGCAGAGCGAGAGTTGTTTCTTAACAATAAATGGGCATTAGAAGACATTAAAACCAGGAACTACTGGCAAGGTCTCCAAGGAATATCAGCCAAGCACTTGGCTAAAATGAGGGAGGTCAGAAAGAATAAAAATCTGTTCACCCTGATAAAATATAAAAACAATACCTATACTAAAGCCACAGAAATTCGGGATGCCTTTTATATATACTACCAAAAGATATACTCGCAAGGAGAAATCGATATACAGGCAAAAGAGAATTTTTGGAGAGAGATTACTTTACCAAAATTAGACAGAGAAAAAGCGACACAATTAAATGTAGAAATAAGCATAGAGGAAGTAAATGTAGCTATTAATGCAATGAAATCAGGAAAAGCACCAGGCCCTGATGGAATATCAGCGGGATTTTACAAAATAATGAAAGTAGATATGGCGGGAATTTTGTGCGAGATATTCAATTTATACTTTGTGCATAACCAAAAACAATCACCATATTTCACGGACTCTGTAGTTACCCTGATCCATAAGAAAGGTAAACCAAAAGAAGATATGGGTTCATATAGACCCATATCCTTACTTAACCCCTTAATGACCGAGGACGTACGCCATACGTCCTCAGAAAAAAAACAGTTAACGCCTGACGACGTATGGCGTACGTCCTCGGTTTGGAAAGCAGCTGGAAGCGATCCTCATCGCTTCCAGCTGCTTTCTGGTTATTGCAGGATGCCTCAATATCGAGGCATCCTGCAATAACAATTTGTACCCCTCCGGTGCAGAGAGAGCCACTCTGTGGCCCTCTCTACACCGGACATCGATGGCCGCAATCGTTGGTGGGTGGGAGCTGCAGTGGGAGGCGGGTGGGCGGCCATCGATGGTTTCTGACACACAGTGGGGGGCGGGATCGGGGGCGGGAAAGTCAGGGGCGCGCACAGACACGCGCGCGTGCACGGGGGGCGGCGGGCAGGCACGTGCACGGGGAGGGAGCGGGTGGGAACCACTTACACTACACTATGTAAGTGGGAGGAAGAGGGGGAATAAATGCCCCAAAAAAAGTAATCTAAGGGATCTGGGAGGGGGTGGGGGTAGGGGTTGGTCGTGGGGAAGCTACACTACAGAAAACCATAAAAAAATAAAATAAAAAAAAGAAAATATATTGTAAACTGGGTACTGGCAGACAGCTGCCAGTACCCAAGATGGCCCCCAATAATGCAGAAGGGGGTTAGAGAGCTGTTTTGGGGGGATCAGGGAGGTTGGGGGCTAAGGGGGGATCCTACAAAGCATATGTAAATATGCTAAAGATTTTTTTTATTTAAAAAAAACAAAAAAAAAAACGTTTATTTTAGTACTGGCAGACTTTCTGCCAGTACTTAAGATGGCGGGGACAATTGTGGGGTGGGGGAGGGAAGGGAGCTGTTTGGGAGGGATCAGGGGGTCTGATGTGTCAGGTGGGAGGCTGATCTCTACACTAAAGCTAAAATTAACCCTGCAAGCTCCCTACAAACTACCTAATTAACCCCTTCACTGCTAGCCATAATACACGTGTGATGCGCAGCAGCACTTAGCGGCCTTCTAATTACCAAAAAGCAACGCCAAAGTCATATATGTCTGCTATTTCTGAACAAAGGGGATCCCAGAGAAGCATTTACAATTATTTGTGCCATAATTGCATATGCTGTTTGTAAATAATTTCAGTGAGAAACCTAAAATTGTGAACAATTTAGCGTTTTTTTTAATTTGATCGCATTTGGCGGTGAAATGGTGGCATGAAATATACCAAAATGGGCCTAGATCAATACTTGGGGTTGTCTACTACACTACACTGAAGCTAAAATTAACCCTAGAAGCTCCCTACATGCTCCCTAATTAACCCCTTCACTGCTGGGCATAATACACGTGTGGTGCGCAGTCGCATTTAGCAGCCTTCTAATTAGTAAAAAGCAAAACCAAAGCCATATATGTCTGCTATTTATGAACAAAGGGGATCCCAGAGAAGCATTTACAACCATGTATGCTATAATTGCATAAGTTTTTTGTAAATAATTTCAGTGAGAAACCTAAAGTTTGTGAAAAAAATTGTGAAAAAGTGAACAATTTTTTTTATTTGATCGCATTTGGCGGTGAAACGGTGGCATGAAATATACCAAAATGGGCCTAGATCAATACTTTGGGATGTCTTCTAAAAAAAAATATATACATGTCAATGGATATTCAGGGATTCCTGAAAGATATCAGTGTTCTAATGTAACTAGCGCTAATTTTGAAAAAAAGTGGTTTGGAAATAGCAAAGTGCTACTTGTATTTATGGCCCTATAACTTGCAAAAAAAGCAAAGAACATGTAAACATTGGGTATTTCTAAACTCAGGACAAAATTTAGAAACTATTTAGCATGGGTTTTTTTGGTGGTTGTAGATGTATAAAAGATTTTGGGGGTCAAAGTTAGAAAAAGTGTGTTTTTTTTCCATTTTTTCCTCAT
Organism: Bombina bombina; assembly: GCF_027579735.1. Taxonomy (NCBI): domain Eukaryota; kingdom Metazoa; phylum Chordata; class Amphibia; order Anura; family Bombinatoridae; genus Bombina; species Bombina bombina. The sequence continues at coordinate 863,617,272 of NC_069502.1, read as the reverse complement.
ATTTTATAAAAAAAATTTATAGTAAATTATAAGATATGATGAAAATAATGGTATATTTTGAAAGTCTATTTAATGGCGAGAAAAACGGTATATAATATGTGTGGGTACATTAAATGAGTAAGGGGAAAATTACAGCTAAACACAAACACCGCAGAAATGTAAAAATAGCCTTGGTCCCAACGGACAGAAAATGGAAAAGTGCTGTGGTCATTAAGGGGTTAATAACGATTACAAGATCCTAATGGCCATTATTGCAGACAGGCTTAAGAAAGTAGTCGGCGACATAATACACCCAGATCAGACTGGATTTATGCCATGGCGAAACGCTGCCAGGAATATTCGTAGGGTCCTATTAACAATTGATCATTATTATAATAAATTAAACAAAACAGAAAGCAAATGTAAATTAGATTTGGCATTAGTAACTATAGACGCGGAAAAGGCGTTTGACTCTATAATATGGGATCACATGATGACTTCTCTAACTCAGTTCGGGTTTTTTTGGTAATATGGTCAACCTAATTGAATTAATATACAAAATGCCCAGATCACAAATCCTTGTAAATGGGGCACTCACATCATATATAACCCTTCAAAGGGGTACTAGACAAGGATGCCCGCTATCTCCAATCCTTTTTAACATATCATTGGAGCCACTCACAATTTATTTAAGGAAGGAAATAAGGGGTATTAATCTAGGTAAACAAAATGTAGTCGTATCACTGTATGCAGATGATATTATTTTATTCTTAAGTGATTCAAAGACAAATATCCCAAAAAGCCTGGAGATAATAAATCATTTTAGTACATTTACGGGGTATAAGATCAATACACAGAAATCTGAGATTTTTTGGATAAGGAAAAATAAAAATAGCTACACTAAGCATCCATTTAGAGAAGTGACAACTATTGAATATTTGGGAATCAAACTAGGAAATGTCCCGCACAAGTGGTATACCTTGAACTATACTCAGTTCTTTTTAAATTTATATACGGAATTACAGAGATGGAACATGTTCTTCCTTTCCCTTTCAGCTAAAATTATGCTAATCAAGTCAATCTTTTTTCCGAGTCTAATGTATCTATTACAAAATTTACCGCTGTTTATTTCTAAACAAGATATACTTAGATATAATAAGGCATGTACAAAATTCATTTGGGGGAAGGTGAGACCTAGAATATCGGTAGATAGGTTAACTATTCCCAAAAAATATGGTGGCATGGCCCTACCAAATATAGGATATTATAATTGGACCACCATGGCGAAATACGCCATAGACTGGTTAACTGAAGCCCAATACATTACTTATTACGATATAGAGACAGACCTAATAGCCCCTTTCAATTTGAAAGCTGTCTTGCACCATATTTATGGTAAATTGCCAGGTAATATCAAGCAGATGCTGACATTCTCAAATATAATCCTGGCTTGGCAAAAGTATTGTAAAGCATTGGGGATAGATTTTAGAATATCACAATATTTACCTATAATTGGAACACCAGCATTTTCACCGGGCCTGTATAATGCAGTATTTAGAGAATGGCAGAATAAGGGAGTTATATATTTCTCGCAGCTTTTAATAGAAGGCACAAATAGTATACAACTATTCAGCCAGATTTCGGATAAATATCAGCTTTCCCCCAAAAAAATTTTTGCGTACCTGCAGGTTAGAAGTTTTATTACATCATTAACATCTTTGACAGATTCAGAGTGGAACCTTCGAGAATTAGAGTCAGGACTCAAACTTTATAAGGCTGGCATTAGATCAGTATCTCATTGGTACGATGTTCTGCATGTAAAATTGGGTGACAACTATCTGATGGGGATAAGGGATAAATTTAAAAGATATTTTCCAAATATACAGGAGGAGGATATTAAGAAGAGCTTAAGATTAGCTGCGGAGACTACACCAATAGTTAGCTGGAGGGAAGCTCATTGGAAAATTATTAATAACTACTATTTTACACCGGACAGAATAAATAAATGGGCATGCGAGGGTCTTAGACTGGGCTGCTATAAATGTAATGCGGAAAGGGCAGACCTATTACACTGCTTATGGTCATGTCCTAAGATTAGACAATTTTGGGGGAAAATTAACTATTGGCTTAATAGATATATTCAGGTACGGATTGAATTTAATCCGGGTATGTTTTTTTTATTATATCAAGATCAGGTACGGTCAGGAGATCAACAATTAATCAATACCTCTATTATGGCAGCTCGAAATCTAATTTTTAGAAAATGGAAACTTAAAAAAGCGCAGATGATAGCGGAGTTTACAAAGTTAATAAAATTACAAATGACAACAGAACTATATGATAAGAAATTATTAATGGAGAACAACCTCAGAAAATACTTTAATAAATGGTTAAAAATAATTGTAGAATGGCCAATAGACACAGAAAAACAACATATAGCCCCACTAAAAAATTAATTAGCTTTTCTGACATTGATATGGGAAGAGAGGATAACATATCAATGGGGTGAAGTCAGAGACAGGACTGTATAGTCCAGGGGCCCTGAGGGGGGGGGGAATTATCCCTTTTTTTCCCCTTTTTGTGGGGTTTTTTGTGTGTTAGGGTAGGAGTCTGTGTAATAGGTTTTTAAGAAATATGTTAAAAACCCAGCATTGTGTATAAACATTAATTGATTATGAAATGTTAATAAGCCAATAAGCGATCAGCTTTATTGTTTTTTTTTGTATGAGTTATGATAATGGGCCCTGCGTGGCGCAAGAAATGAACAATTTTTGTTTTTCTTCTTTCTTTGTATTATTATACACTGCTGGATATAAATAAAGCTTAAAAAAAAACAAAAAACAAAATTATCCAAAATAATAAAAATTATTCCTATTCTAATACCCCGTTTAAAAAAAAAAAAAAACACCCAAAAATCAAAAAACCCTAATCTATAATAAACTGCCAATATCCCTTAAAAGGGCCTTTTGTAGGGCATTGCCCTAAAGTTAACATTTTAAAGCAGCTCTCATTTCTATTGGCTGATTTTTAATTTTTCAGCCAATAGGAATCCAACGGTACCCCAATATAAAAGGGGTACCTTGCATTGAATCCTCAGTGTGCGGCGGAAAATCGCATTAAGAGGACCTCTATGTCGGACCGATGGACCTCCACCTGGACCTCCGCGCATCCACTGACCGATCTGCCTCCGCAGGGATGAAGAAGATAGAAGATGCCGGTCCCATGATGGATGATGATGGAGCCGTCTGGATAAGAATGCTTCGCCGCTGGGATGAAGATCTTTCGCCAGTCTTCAGCAACTGGGAGTACCGATTTTGGGGTTAGTGTGTTTTGTTTTTTATAGATTAGGGATTTTTTTTTATTTTAATGGGCCAAAAAGAGCTAAATGCCCTTTTAAGGGCAATGCCCATTCAAAGGCCCTTTTTGGGGCAATGGGTAGATAAGGTTTTGTGTAGTTTTTTTTATTTTGTGGGTTTGGGGGGGTTGTAATGTTAGGGGGTGTTTGTCGTAATTATTTGCAAAAGAGCTGTTAACTTTTTAAAATTAAATTAGGAATAATTTTTATTATTTTGGATAATTTCATTTGTTATTTTTTGTAATGGGATTTTTTTTAATTTTTTTTTAGATTAGGGCTTTTTTTTAAATGGGCTTTAAAAGAGCCGAATTCCATTTTAAAGTGCCATAAAACAGGTTGAGATCTGTGCATATCCTAAAAGGGCTAATTAATTTAAAATAGTTTGCATAAAAAAATTGTTTAAAAATTGCTGGCAAGTATTATAAAATAATTTTAAAAAATAAGCTAAATTAATTACATAGCTAAACTGCCTGGAGGAGCTAACTCCACCTCTCTTATCAGTGTTTAGACACAGGCATTGTATTTCAACTGAGTTCACAGCTTCTAGGCATGCTCCATCAGATAATCCCTATTCACTTTTGCATTTTACCAAAAGCAACAATAAACATAGATTAAGCCATAAAAGGAATTGTGTGGGGGGAGTTAGAGCTTTACAATTCAGAAACTAAAAAGAAAGAGTTAATGGCGAGAAACTGTAGTATAAATTTGCCAGGTAAAGTAATTAAAGTACATATTATATTATTTGTCTCTATCCCAACTTGTTTTATGTCCCTTTAAGGACAATGCCTATACAAATGCCCTTTTCGGGGCAATGGGTAGATTAGTTTTTTATTTTATTTTGTGGGTTTGGGGGTGGGAGTTCGTAATGTTAGGGGGGGTTTGTTTTTATTTTTTTGCCAAAGAGCTGTTAACTTTAGGGCAATGCCCTACAAAAGGCCATTTTAAGGGCCCTTGGTAGTTTATTATAGATTAGTTTTTTTTGGGGTGGGGTTTTTTTATTTTTAAAATGGGGTATTAGAATAGGAATTTTTATTATTTTAGATAATTTTGTTTGTTATTTTTTTGTAATTGTAGTTTTAATTTTTTTGTAACGTTAGGTTTTTTATTTTGCAATGTTAGGTTTTTTTTATTTTTAGTAATGTTAGGTTTTATTAGTTTAAGCTTAGGTTTTATTTTTATTTCACAGGTAAGTTTATATTTATTTTAACTAGGTAGTTAGTAAATAGTTATATTGTAGCTAGGTTAGTTTTTATTTCACAGGTAAGTTTGTATTTATTTTTAAATAGGTAGTTACAGAGGCGTAACTAGAAACCACAGGGCCCAGGTGCAAGAATCTAAGCAGGGCCCCCACACCCCCAAAAAAGGTGAATTTGATACATATCTTTGTTTTTTAACATTTAACACAGAAAAAAAAAATGTGAATCAGATTACGTCTGCAAAAGGAGGTACCCTGTGCCCACAGTCTCTGAGATCGTCTGACCCCCTATTACTATATATAGTGACACCGTTTAACCCACCAGTACTGTATATAGTGAGATAGTGACACAGTCTGTAATCTGCCGGTGAGATGGCTGGTCTGAACCTACCCACCCCAGTACTTTATAAAGTGACCATAGTAGTCTGTGACATGGTCCAGCCCCCCCGTACTGTATATAGTGGTACTGTATAGTGACACTGTTTACATCCCCATGCTGTAGTAACAAGGTCTGTAATTTGTTGGTTCCACAAACATACACACACACACACATACATGCATAAATACACACACAGTCACATACATAAATACACACACATAAACAGCAATGGGTAAAACAGAAACAGTAAACTCCTGTAGTCAGAGACAGAGACACTAGTGAAGCATCACATCACACTCACATGATATCAGTGGCAGGTTAACATTTTTTATTGCGACCTCTGCACCTCCTGTAGTTCCGCCCCTGGGTAGTTAGTTAATAATTGTAACTTTAATTTAGGTCGATTTTAATTATGTTAAAGTTAGGGGGTGTTAGGTTTAGGGGTTAATAGTTTAATTTAGCTAGTTGCGATGTGGGGGGGGGCAGCAGTTTAGAGGTTAATAGGTTTAGTTAGTGTTGGCGATGAGGGTGTACGGTGGTTTAGGGGTTAATAGGTTTAGTTAGTGTTGGCGATGTGGGTGTACGGCGGTATAGGGGTTAATAGCTTTATTTAGTGTTTTAGTTTGTGTCAGCAATGTTGGGGAATGGCGGTTTAGAGGTTAATAGTTTCAGTTAGTGTTGACAATGTGTGGGTACAGTGCTTTAGAGGTTAATAGGTTTAGTTAGTGTTGGCGATGTCGGGGAACGGCGCTTTAGAGGTTAATAGGTTTAGTTAGTGTTGGCGTTGAGGGGGTACGGTGGTTTAAGGGTTAATAGGTTTAGTTAATGTTGGCGATGTGAAAGGGCGGTGGTTTAGGGTTAATAGCTTTATTTAGTGTCGGCGATGTCAGGGAACGGCAGTTTAGATTTTAATAGGTTTAGTTAGTGTTGGTAATGTGGGGGTACGGCAGTTTAGGGGTTAATAGCTTTATTTAGTGTCGGCAATGTGGGTGACGGCGGCGGTTTTAGATAATTTTGTTTTGGCGATCGGCGGCATATTAGTTATGATAAGGTAAATCGTTTTTCGGATTCTTTCGTTTTTTCAGATCCATTCTTTATTCATATGTAATATTCTATTCTAAAATTTAGAATAGAATAATGAATATGAATAAAGAATGGATCCGAAATAACGAACAAATCCGAAAAAACGATTTAACTTAACATAACTAATTTGCCGAAACAATTTTTTTTTTTTAAACGTAACTAAACTAATTTGCCAAAACGAAATTATTTATTTAACTAATGAGAACGAACCGAAACAATTTTTTTAGCATTGCACATGTCTAAAAGGGACATAAATCCAAGATGTTTCTGTTATGATTCAGAAGGAACACTCAATTTTATACAACGTTCAGATTTATTTCTAATATTAAATTCATTCTCTTGGTATACTTTGGTGAAGAAGCAACAATTCACTACTGGGAGCTAGCTGAACACATTGGGCTTGCAGCCACTAATCAGCAGTTAGCTCCCAGTAGTGCATTGCTGCTCCTGAGCCTACCTAGGAATGTTTTCAACAAAGGATACCGAGAGAACATAGCAAATTAGATAATAGAAGAACATAGGAAAGTTGTTTAAAAGTGATTGTTCGATCTGAATCATGAAAGTTTAAAGGAACAAGAAGCCCAATTTTTTCTCTTGTGATTCAGATAGATGTAATTTTAACAACTTGCTATGTACCCAGAATCAAACCCTTACAAAGTTTAAAGAAGCTCAATGAATAGAAGATTGTTTGTAGTGGAATAGATCTGCACAAGGACCTAAGTGTGAGGTAGGAGGAACAAGTAGTAAAAATGAAAGTGAAACCTATAATGTTATTGTTATGTGTATTAAGATAATTATTATTTTTCTTAAATACAACTATAAAAATAATTATTAAGTTAATTATTATTTTTCTCCTTCCAATAAAGAACAGCTGAACTGGCGTTGATCAAGTATAATTAACCCCTTAATGACAAGTGATGTACACTGTACGATGCTGGTCATTAAGCCCTTAAGGACCATCGTCGTACCTTGGGCCTCTCTCTGCCACGATCTCGCTAAAAGTTGTGGGGCAGTGCAGAAATAGGACAGAGGTACCGATGCAGAGAGGGCCACTCTGTGTGGTGGTGCCAATCTTTGGTGGCGTGGGAGGGTAAGGAGGAAAGCAGGTCGGCGCTACAGAAAAAAATCCCTCAGAGCGGCAGGGAGGGGAAAGGAGGGAGGAGGGAGAGGGGGATCATGTTTAGGTGGGATTAGAGGGTGGGAAATCTATCTGGGAGGGGGATAAATGAGGTAGGGGGCAGCTACACTACAGAAAAAAATTTTGTTTTTTTTAATTAAAAAAAAAGTTGGCAATTTTTTTAAAACTGGGTACTGGCAGACAGCTGCCAGTACTTAAGATGGTGGTAATTAGTTAGAGGGAGAGGGTTAGAGAGCTTTTTGGGAGGGATCAGGGAGGTGGGAAGGTAAGGGGGTAATCCAACACTAAGAACCATAGTAATAAAAAAAAGGTGTAAAACTGCATACTGGCAGACTGTCTGCCATTACTTAAGATGGGGGTGACCATTGGGGGAGGGAAGAGAGCTGTTTGAGAGGGATCAGGGGGATGGAAGTGTCAGGTGGGAGGCTGACCTCTACACTAAAGCTTAAATTAACCTTACAAGCTACCTAACCCTTCACTGCTGGGAATAATAAAAGTGTGGTGCGCAGCTGCAATTAGCGGCCTTCTAATAACCAAAAAGCAATGGCAAAGCCATATATGCCTGCTATTCTGGAACAAAGGGGATCCCAGTGAAGCTTTTACAACCATTTGTACCATGATTGCACAAGCTGTTTGTAAATAATTTCAGTGAGAAACCTAAAGTTTGTGAAAAAGCTAAGGATTTTTTTTTTTTATTTGATCGTATTTGGCGGTGAAAAGGTGGCATGAAATATACCAATATGGGCCTAGATCAATACTTTGGATTGTCTATTAAAAAACATATATAAAAACTAAAAAAACAAGGCTTTATTAAATGGAGTGATGGCAAAAATGCTAAAAATGCTCTGGTCTTTTGGGGAAGTTTTAGTCTGAAATGCCCGGTCCTTAATGGGTTAACCTATTAACGTGGAGATAGTTCACCTCCCAATAATTTCATAATTATCTATGTATTTCTAATGGTATAAAACTAAATCACTCATTTTCTGATATAACTGGAAAAATCTGAAGTTATTGTTCTAAAAGTGTGTTAATTTTTTTGTAGAAAACCATGATTTAAATTGTGTCTTACTGACTAGTGATTTTAATCGTGATTAGAATCGCTTTGATTTAAATCAATTCTACCCTGGTACTGAATGGTCCGGTAATAGCGGGAGACTGGAAATCCACTAAGATAGCCATACTCTTGTTATTGTTAATTGAAACATTAACCTTCTCAGACCCTTCAGCCTCAAATCCTCCCTCAAACTAACGGTGTGTTAGCAGGAATTTTACTGTATGGGCTGAACATTAAAGGGACACTGAACTCAATTTTTTTTTTTTTTTGCAATTTTAAACAACTTTCTAATTTACCCCTATTATCAAATTTACTTCATTCTCTTGGTATCTTTATTTGAAATGCAAGAATGTAAGTTTAGAATTTTTGGTGAACAACCTGGGTTGTTCTTGCTGATTGGTTGATAAATTCACCCACCAATAAACAAGTGCTGTCCATTGGTCTGAACCAAAAGAATAGCTTAGATGACTTCTTTTTCAAATAACGATAGCACGAGAATGAAGAAAAATTGATTACAGGAGTAAATTAAAAAGTTGTTTAAAATTGCATGCTCTATCTGAAGCACGAAAGAAAAAAATTGGGTTCAGTGTCCCTTTAAGTACCTCAATCCTCACCTTTTCTCTCCTGCTCTGCTCTACCTCACTAGATCTCCTCCCTCTGCTTTGTACATTACTCTTTCCGCTATCACTTCCCTGCACTCCCCTCACTCTTTATACAATGTTCTGTTTGTCTCACAGACTCATGTACCAGACATTTATTTGTTACCCTATTATGACTCACATTTATAATATATATGTAAAGACCTGTTATTTTACTGTCTGTGCCAATCTGAAAGGGATGTGATCCAACTACCCACATGGTGTTACAAATGCAGAGACTCTTAATCAGCAACTCCCCAAAATGGACCTTATGATACCTGATCCAACCAAAGAGCTGAGCTTTAAAAACTTACATCCCACACCATGGTTTATTTGCAGTGTTGTATACACTAGTGTAAGTGTGACCCATGTCCTACACAGCAGCTGAATTTATTGTTATTTACCTCTTTGTTATGTCTTACACAAAAACTCTTATTCCCACAAACAGTTGTGCTACTTTATACTTGTTACCTTTAATAAAAATAAATACAAAACAAATGTATCTATAGTTGTTCTATGTAATTGGTTTTATTCTTCAAATCCTGTGAGACAGAAATAGATGTAACTATATCAGTTTGTGTTTTAGAAATCTTAGGCTAGATTACAAATGGCGTGCAAACATTTGGAAGTTTTTTTTTTTCACTCTAATGCACATATACATATATATATATATATATATATATATGTGTGTATATATATTTTTTTTTATATGTGTACATATGTATTCATGTGTATATATTTACAGACATATATACACATATAAACACATAAATACATATGTATACATAAATATGTGCAATAGAGCCCTTTGCAATGAAGTAGATGAAAACATGAAAAACAATATTTATGCAATATTCATTTATAATAGTCTTATACTGTGTATTTACTGTAAATATTTCACATTCCAATGCTCTGCACATAGCAGAGTATGTTTTAAGTATTTTTAAATAGATATTCCTATGTATATCTATACCTATATATAACCGTGCATATATCTATATATATATATATATATATATATATCTATATATCTATATATATATATACATACATACAGTATATATATATATATATATATATATATATATATATATATATATATATATATATATATATAAATATTTATGTTTTAATAAATAGAACATATTCTGTTATGTGCAGGACATTGGAATGTGAAATATTCATATTTTCATGCCAGGTTAGCGCATATGAGAATATGAGTTTGGGTTAGTGCGCGAGTCAGGTTTTTCTTTCAACTTTCTTTTCTCCATTGACTTCTATGGGTGAAGAGGTTATCTTTTGCGCAACAGTCTAATTGGGCTAGATGTAACCTGTTTGCACTCGTCGGGTTAGCGTGAGCATGATAACTTTTTACTTTAAACTCATAAAACCAGCGCAACCCGACGCACGGTAAAAGTTTACTTCTAGCGCAATTAGTGCTAAAGCGGTAAATACTGCTCCACTTGTAATCTGGCCCCTTGTGTTTTAGTGTTTGTATCTCTGTATGTTACCCCTGGTCTGTCGTGCACCATTATATTGTTTGTCCTCTGGTTGCACATGTCAGTTAGGATTAGAGCACTAAATTGTCATTGTGCTATACATGTTCAATATTGCTAGTTTATTAGACATGATAGGGTGCACAATGTTCCATGTGGACCTGCAAGATAAAAGTTTTAATATTTGGCTCTTAGATCAGGTTTATGTTTGTAACAAGCAGAAAAATACAGATTTAAAAAGTAATGAGACATCAGTATTTTGTGATCAGATGAGATTCTGCTGAAGATAATTATGGAGAGATAAAGAGGCCTACTTATCAAGCCGTCAACTTACTTGCATTCAACGGCACCAATACGCTCGCCTAAGATCGCCTAACATCATGGTCGCAGACCTGAATACGCTCTCCATATTTAACAAAAAAACTGTCAAAAAGCTGCGCACCAAGTACAGGGCGATGAGCAGCAGACTGTTGTTATCTAACAGTCATCGATCTCGCTGCTATTCGGCTTTTTCACAGCTTTATTTGTATACTGTCACTAAACACAGCCACTATACCGCCACTCCCGGAGCCCACCGCAACTCTAATAAACTTATAAATCCCTATTCCGCCTCTCCCTGAGCCCACCGCCACCTACATTATGTTATTAACCCCTAATATGCCGCCCCCTACACCTACATTATGTTATTAACCCCTATCCCGCCGCTCACGGAGCCCACCGCCACTAAATAAAGTTATTAACCCCTAAACCACCAGCCCCCCACATCGCCATAAACTAAATTAACCTATTAACCCCTAAACCTAACAACCCGATAACTTTATATTAAATATTAACTCATCCATATCTTATAATAAATTTAAACTATATTAAACTAATAATTAATCTCTCCTGTTATACTAAAATTACATTAAACTATATTAAACTATATTATATATTTAAACACCTAACCCTACTCAATTTAAATCTACACTACAAAAAACTAACAACTAAGTTACAAAAAATAACAAACACTAAGTTACAAAAAAAATAAACACTAAGTTACACAAAATAAAAAATAAATTATCAAAGATTTAAACTAATTACACCTAATCTAATGGCCCTATGAAAATAAAAAAGCCCCCCCCAAAATAAAACCCCCCCTAGCCTAAACTAAACTATAAATAGCCCTTAAAAGGGCCTTTTACAGGGCATTTCCCCAAATAAATCAGCTCTTTTACCTGTAAATAAAAAATACAAACAACCCCCCAACAGTAAAACCCACCACCCAACCAACCCCCCCAAATAAAACCCTAACTAAAAAAACCTAAGCTCCCCATTGCCCTGAAAAAGGCATTTCCCATAAAAGGGCGTTTAGCTCTATTGCAGCCCAAACCCTAATCTAAAAATAAAACCCACCCAATACACCCTTAAAAAATCACTAACCCCTGAAGATTCACTTACAGTTTTGAAGATCCGACATCCGTCCTCCAAGAAGCCGGCAGAAGTCTTCATCCAAGCAGCCGAAGTCTTCATCCAAGCCCGCAGAAGTCTTCACCCAGACGGCATCTTCTATCTTCATCCATCCGGCGCGGCTCCATCTTCAAGACATCCGACGCGGAGCATCCTCTTCGTTTGACGTCTTCTTCCCGAATGAAGATGGCGTCCCTTAGATTTCGATTGGCTGATAGAATTCTATCAGCCAATCAGAATTAATATTGAAAAAATCCTATTAGCTGTTGCAATCAGCCAATAGGATTGAGCTTTCATCCTATTGGCTGATCCAATCAGCCAACAGAATACGAGCTCAATCCTATTGGCTGATTGGATCAGCCAATAGGATGAAAGCTCAATCCTATTGGCTGATTGCAACAGGCAATAGGATTTATTCAAACTTAATTCCGATTGGAATCTAAGGGATGCCATCTTGGATGACGTCATTTAAAGGAACCTTCATTCGGGAAGAAGACATCGAACAAAGAGGATGCACCACGTCGGATGTCTTGAAGATGGAGCTGCTCCACGCCGGATTGATGAAGATAGAAGCTACTATAATAAATGTATTAACCCCTAAAGCTAAGTCTAACCCTAACACTAACACCCCCCTAAGTTAAATATAATTTTTATCTAACAAAATAAATTAACTCTTATTAAATAAATTAATCCTATTTAAAGCTAAATACTTACCTATAAAATAAACTAGGGCTGAAACAACTAATCGACTTAATCGATAATAATCGATAATGAAAATCGTTGTCAACGATTTTCATTATCGATTAGTTGGTCAGTTGATTAGTTGGGCTGCTTGCAGAACACATGTTCACTGCAGAGTGAGAAAGAGGAAGCCGTGCGGGAAGACGTGGGACAGTTGTGCTTGCTGTAAGGTATGTAGTCAGTCTTTCCCCCCCGGCCTCAATACCAGGTTAACTAACTTATGCACATAGCTTGTATCCACTAATACTTTATCTGCTGCAGCGTGTCAGATCGGTTGTGCCCTCCATTCTTCTTACACCTGTCCTGTAAGAGTGCGGCTGTATCCGGGATCCAGCACGCTTAGGAAGCCGTTTTAGGTCGCACAGCCCACTGGAAACTTACTGATACAGGGCTCAGGAAGCTTATAGCTGGTAGCAGATTTAGAGATGGCAATGAGACTTGGGAGCACTCTGTGTGAGAGGGAAAGGCACTTGCTGTGATAAAAGCTTAGGCCTAAATGTAAGAAAAAGGTTGCAAACTTGCGTGCTAAGAAAGTGTCTTGCATCTTTTTAAAATAACATGACGCCTGCTAAGGGAGATCAAACAGGCCGTGCAGCCATGTGTTGGGAAGGACTGAGTGGGCGAGGGCACCAGGGACAGTCACCGTTGATTTATCCAGATTCCAGCGCTTAGGAAGCCGTCTTAGGGCGTGCTGGAAGTTTACTTTTTGTTTAAAAATATATATTGGCTTTCAGATATATTAATAAAAAAAAAAAAGTATTACCTCCCTGGTAGTCTAGTATGGGAGCATTTGGTCTGACTCTGCACCTATGTCTGGTACACTACAGACCATACTAATCACTCCTCCTGGTTTCAGCATGCACTGATTCACATTACTGAGAGCCAGCCAGAAGGAGCTATTAATATGGACTGTAGTGTACCAGACAGAGGTGCAGACTACCAGGAAGGGAATACTTTTTATTTAAATATATTGCAGGTTCTGCCTTATATTAAATAAAAGGTAAACTACTGGCACTGCAAAGGGCTAATAAATTAAAATTAAAGGGATTTCTTTTTCTTTATTAAAAAACAAAAACACCCCACTGGACCTCAGGGATTTGATATTATTTTTTATAAATTTTATATACACACACACTAATATATATAATGTATGTTTGTATATTCAGTATGTATATAATATATTTATTATAATCTATTTTTGCTATGTGTGTGATTTATCTTTGAATCTGTGAGTGTATGAATTTGTTTGTGATTGTGGGTATGTGGGACTGTATGAGGTTTTCTGTGAAGTGTTAATGTGACTGTGAGTGTGTGTGAATCTGTGTTTGTGACTTTCAACTTGTGTAGTGCCAATACCTACCTGTCTAGAAGTTTGGTGAAGTGATGTTGTGTTATTGTGCATACCAGACAGAGACACATACACAGAATCATGTCCATTCCATTCTCTGTCCAACATGGTATATTATTGTGTGTTTTTTTTATGGTTCTTTTTTTGTGTGTTTTTTTTAACCGATTAATCGAAAAAATAATCGACCAACTAATCGATTATGAAAATAATCGTTAGTTGCAGCCCTAAAATAAACCCTAATATAGCTACAATATAACGAATAATTATATTGTAGCTATTTTAGCATTTATATTTATTTTACAGGCAACTTTGTATTTATTTTAACTAGGTACAATAGCTATTAAATAGTTAATAACTATTTAATAGCTACCTAGTTAAAATAAGTACAAAATTACCTGTAAAATAAATCCTAACCTAAGTTACAATTAAACCTAAGACTACACTATCAATAAATTAATTAACTAAACTACCTACAATTATCTACAATTAAATCAACTAAACTAAATTACAAAAAAAAACAAACACTAAATTACAAAAAATAAAAAAAGATTACAAGAATTTTAAACTAATTACACCTACTCTAAGCCCCCTAAAAAAATAACAAAGCCCCCCAAAATAAAAAAATGCCCTACCCTATTCTAAAATAAAAAGTTAACAGCTCTTTTACCTTACCAGCCCTTAAAAGGGCCTTTTGCGGGGCATGCCCCAAAGAAAACAGCTCTTTTGCATTTAAATAAACATACAATACCCCCCCCCAACATTACAACCCACCACCCACATACCCCAAATCTAACCCAAACACCCCTTAAAAAACCTAACACTAAACCCCTGAAGATCTCCCTACCTTATCTTCACCACGCCGGGTATCACCGATCCGTCCAGAAGAGGGTCCGAAGTTTTCATCCTATCCGGCAAGAAGAGGTCCAGAAGAGGGTCCGAAGTCTTCATCCTATCCGGCAAGAAGAGGACATCCGGACCGGTAGACATGTTCATCCAGGCGGCGTCTTCTATCTTCATCCATCCGGCGTGGAGCGGGACCATCTTGAAGCAGCCGACGCGGATCCATCCTCTTCTTCCGGCGACTCCCGACGAATGAAAGTTCCTTTAAGTGACGTCATCCAAGATGGCGTCCCTCGAATTCCGATTGGCTGATTGAATCAGCCAATCAGATTCAAGTTCAATCCGATTGGCTGATCCAATAAGATTGAGCTCGCATTCTATTGGCTGTTCTGATCAGCCAATAGAATGCGAGCTCAATCTGATTGGCTGATCCAATCAGCCAATCGGATTGAACTTGAATCTGATTGGCTGATTCAATCAGCCAATCAGATTTTTCCTACCTTAATTCCGATTGGCTGCTTCAAGATGGTCCCGCTCCACCCCGGATGGATGAAGATAGAAGACGCCGCCTGGATGAACATGTCTACCGGTCCGGATGTCCTCTTCTTGCCAGATAGGATGAAGACTTCGGACCCTCTTCTGGACCTCTTCTTGCCGGATGGGATGAAGACTTCGGACCCTCTTCTGGACGGATCGGTGATACCCGGCGTGGTGAAGATAAGGTAGGGAGATCTTCAGGGGCTTAGTGTTAGGTTTTTTAAGGGGTGTTTGGGTTAGATTAGGGGTATGTGGGTGGTGGGTTGTAATGTTGGGGGGGGGGGGGGGGTATTGTATGTTTATTTAAATGCAAAGAGCTGTTTTCTTTGGGGCATGCCCCGCAAAAGGCCCTTTTAAGGGCTGGTAAGGTAAAAGAGCTGTTAACTTTTTATTTTAGAATAGGGTAGGGCATTTTTTTCTTTTGGGGGGCTTTGTTATTTTTTTAGGGGGCTTAGAGTAGGTGTAATTAGTTTAAAATTCTTGTAATCTTTTTTTATTTTTTGTAATTTAGTGGGTTTTTTTTGTAATTTAGTTTAGTTGATTTAATTGTAGATAATTGTAGGTAGTTTAGTTAATTAATTTATTGATAGTGTAGTGTTAGGTTTAATTTTAACTTAGGTTAGGATTTATTTTACAGGTAATTTTGTACTTATTTTAACTAGGTAGCTATTAAATAGTTATTAACTATTTAATAGCTATTGTACCTAGTTAAAATAAATACAAAGTTGCCTGTAAAATAAATATAAATGCTAAAATAGCTACAATATAATTATTTGTTATATTGTAGCTATATTAGGGTTTATTTTACAGGTAAGTATTTAGCTTTAAATAGGATTAATTTATTTAATAAGAGTTAATTTATTTCGTTAGATAAAAATTATATTTAACTTAGGGGTGTGTTAGGGTTAGACTTAGCTTTAGGGGTTAATACATTCATTAGAGTAGCGGCGAGGTCCGGTCGGCAGATTAGGGGTTAATACTTGAAGTTAGGTGTAGGCGATGTTAGGGAGGGCAGATTAGGGGTTAATACTATTTATTATAGGGTTTTTGAGGCGGAGTGAGGTGGTTTAGGGGTTAATACATTTATTATAGTGGCGGCGAGGTCCGGTCGGCAGATTAGGGGTTAAGAAGTGTAGGTAGGTAGCGGCGACGTTGGGGGGGGCAGATTAAGGGTTAATAAATATAATATAGGGGTCGGCGATGTTAGGGGCAGCAGATTAGGGGTACATAGGGATAATGTAGGTTGCGGCGGTGTACGGAGCGGCAGATTAGGGGTTAATAATAAAATGCAGGGGTCAGCGATAGCAGGGGCAGCAGATTAGGGGTTAATAAGTGTAAGGTTAGGGGTATTTAGACTCGGGGTTCATGTTAGGGTGTTAGGTGCAGACTTAGGAAGTGTTTCCCCATAGGAAACAATGGGGATGCGTTAGGAGCTGAACTCTGCTTTTTTGCAGGGTTTTTTTCAGCTCAAACTGCCCCATTGTTTCCTATGGGGATATCGTGCACGAGCACGTTTTTGAAGCTGGCCGCGTCCGTAAGCAACGCTGGTATTTAGAGTTGCAGTGGCGGTAAATATGCCTGTACGCTCCCTTTTTGGAGCCTAACGCAGCCCTTCAGAGAACTCTAAATACCAGCGTTGTTTAAAAGGTGCGGGGGGGAAAAAACATGCGTAGCTAACGCACCCCTTCTAACGCAAAACTCTAAATCTAGGCGTTAGTGTTTATTTTTTTTGTAACTTAGTGTTTGTTATTTTTTGTAACTTAGTAATTTTTTAGTGTAGATTTAAATTATTTTAGTAGGGTTAGGTGTTTAAATATATAATATAGTTAATTTAATTTGTAGTTTAATGTAATTTAGTCTAATAGTTAGGGTAGATTAATTATTAGTTTAATATAGCTTAAAGGGACATTAAACACTAAATACATGCTAGATATAATGATGCATTCAAAGAAAAGATTAGTCTATGACTAACATGTAGATGTATTTTTTAAAGTTTCATTAGTTGTTTAAAAAGTGACAAAATAAGTGTAAAGTTTTAGTGTCTATAAAACACTGGGAGCTGCCATGTTGTAACTTGTGTTACCTTCTCTGCTGTGGCCAATTAGGGTCAGTTATAAATAGGTAACTAGAGTGTGCAGCCAATGGTTGTGCTGGATTTAACAGTGTTCTGCACTTCCATTTCTAACAGGAACTGAAAAGCTCACAATTTCAGAATGAAATTACAGACAAAGAGGACAAAATAAATAATGAAAGTATATTGCAGAGTTGTTTTATTATATACAATGTGTCATTTTATATTACCATCTCAAAGTGTTTAATGTCCCTTTAATGTAATTTTAGTCTAATAGTTAGGGTAGATAAATTATTAGTTTAATATAGTTTAATTTCAATCTAACAGTAAATTTAAATTCATTATAAGATAGGGATGAGTTAATATTTAATGTAAAGTTAGCGGGTTGTTAGGTTTAAGGGTTAATAGTTTCATTTATTTTATGGCGATGTGAGGGGCTGGCAGTTTAGGGGTTAATAGGTTTAGTAAGTGCTAGTGATGTGGGAGGCCAGGGGTTGCGGTGGGCTCCGGGAGCGGCGGGCTAGGGGTTAATAAGTATAATGTAAGTGGCGGCGGTGTAGGGGGTGGCAGAATAGGGGTAATAAGTATAATGTAGGTGGCGGCGGTGTCGGGGCGGCAGATTAGGGGTTAATAGGTATAATGTAGGTGGCGGCGGTGTTGGGGCGGAAGATTAGGGGTTAATAAGTATAATGTAGGTGGCTGCGGTGTCGGTGCGGCAGATTAGGGGTTAATAACATAATGTAGCTGACGGCGGTGTAGGGGGCGGCAGATTAGGAGTTTTTAGATTCGGGGTACATGTTAGGGTGTTAGGTGTAAACATAACTTTTATTCTCCCATAGGAATCAATGGGATATCGGGCAGCAGCGAACATGAACTTTCGCTGCTTTCAGACTCCCATTGATTCCTAAGGCATCAGCTGCCTCCAGGGGGCGGCGGATTGAAAACCAGGTACGCTGGGCCGGAATACTGGAGAGCGTACCTGCTAGGAATTTGTTAACTAGCAAAAGTAGTCAGATAGTGCCGAATTTGCATTCGGAACATCTGTAGTGACGTAAGCATCGATCTGTGTCAGACTGAGACTGGCAGATCGTATGTTACGTCACAGATTTCTACTTTTGCCGGTCTGTAGGCTTTGATAACTAAGGGGAATCAGGCTCGCCACAATTACGCTGCGGAATTCCATTGTATTTGCGGTTGACGGCTTGATAAATAGGGGCCAAAGTATGTTGCAAATTAAGGCTGTGTGGTGTGAAAGTAACTTTATAACAGAGTTTAAAGCCTCTATATCCCACACAGAGATTGTTTGTACACTTCATCTGTCCGTAATTAGCCGAAACAGATGAGATTAGAGAGACATAGGATACAACATAGCTGCTCCCATTACTTTATAGAAACTCATGGGAATTGGAAAGCGAACAATTTTCAGAATTACATTACAGAAAAAGGGGACAAAATAAATCATGAGAGTATATTGCAAATTGATTTTAATACACATAATTAAACATTTTATATTACAATTTCAAAGTCCACATTTCACCCCTTAGCTGCTGAACCATTTCACACCCCTTATCAGAGAAACTTTGAGTATTTAGATGCTTATCATATTTAAACACTACTGGAAGTCATTTGTCAGTGGCAAACCCACACAAACTATATATTATTGCTTTTTTTTGTTTTGTTTTTCAGCAGATTCAAACTATATCCTTATTTTATCTATATCATATGTGAGAAATCTACAACAAAAGGTGAAACAATGCATATTTTATTATAATTTAAATAAACAAGGTTGTAAACAATACACTGAGATTTTTCTCTCAACTCTATAGTTAAAACTATTGTTGTATAGTTGTATTAGGCAACATTTCTAAAATAAGCAGACAGACATAACATGGAGCTTTTCTATAGAAATTAGCTATTGAACTTCAAAAGGAAATAGGCTTTTGGTTATATTTAAAAGTTTGAGCTGAACATGGGGCTACATTTGACACCCCCCCCCCCCCCAGAGATGGCAAATACACTGGGTCGCACAGGGTGGGTAAAAAATAATGATTTTTAAAAAATGATATATATATAAAAAAAATAATCTGATTTTTTTATTTAATTTAAATAGGATTTTTTTAGGAAAAATCTATCTAAAGATAGTTTCTATTTGATGCATTATAATCCAAAGGTTATTCATCCTGAAATATAGATTAGTTTTTAATTATATAGCAAGATGATGTATATTCATTTCTGGATTATTATTTTTTTGTAAATTAATTCCATTAATCCATTCACAATGTCATGCTTTCCCAGAGGTTTCTGTCTGATTATTTTGGACAATTTTTCAATCTTGAAGATATTATCACATATTATTGGTTCTGTAGTTCTCAAAACTGTGAATTTGTGTCTGCAGAAATAACATGCCCCTTCTTCACAGCTAAAAGTTATACATTAACATACAGAGTTGATAAATAGACCTTAAAGGGACATAATCATGAAAGATAACTTTTGGATTTCAGATAGAGCATACAATTTTAAGAGAACAAAGCAAATTGGAAGGAAAAAGTAAATTTATGCTTACCTGATAAATTAATTTCTTCTATGGTACGGCGAGTCCATGGATTCATCCTTTACTTGTGGGATATTATCCTCCTACTAACAGGAAGTGGCAAAGAGCACCACAGCAGAGCTGTCTATATAGCTCCTCCCTTAGCTCCACCCCCCAGTCATTCGACCGAAGGTAAAGGAAGAAAAAGGAGAAACTACAAGGTGCAGAGGTGACTGAAGTTTAAATCAAAAAAATATAATCTGTCTTAAAATGACAGGGCGGGCCGTGGACTCGTCGTACCATAGAAGAAATTAATTTATCAGGTAAGCATAAATTTACTTTTCTTCTATAAGGTACAACGAGTCCACGGATTCATCTTTTACTTGTGGCATACAATACCAAAGCTACAGGACACGGATGAACGGGAGGGACAAGACAGATGGTTAAACAGAAGGTACCACTGCTTGAAGAACCTTTCTCCCAAAAATAGCCTCCGAAGAAGCAGAAGTATCAAATTTGTAAAATTTGGAAAAGGTATGAAGCGAAGACCAAGTCGCAGCCTTACAAATCTGTTCAACAGAAGCATCATTTTTAAAAGCCCATGTGGAAGCCACCGCTCTAGTAGAGTGAGCTGTAATTCTTTCAGGAGGCTGCTGTCCAGTAGTCTCGTATAACAAACGGATGATGCTTTTCAGCCAAAAAGAAAGAGAGGTAGCCGTAGCTTTTTGACCTCTAAGTTTTCCAGAATAGACAACAAAGAAGATGTTTGACGGAAATCTTTGGTCGCTTGCAAGTAAAACTTCAAAGCATGAACCACGTCCAAGTTGTGCAACACACGCTCCTTCTTAGAACGATTAGGACACAGAGAAGGAACAACAATTTCCTGATTGATATTCCTATTAGTAACAACCTTAGGAAGAAATCCAGGTTTGGTACGCATAACCACCTTATCAGCATGGAAAACAAGATAAGGCGAGTCGCATTGCAATGCAGATAGTTCAGAAACTCTTCGAGCTGAAGAGATAGCAACTAAAAACAGAACTTTCCAAGATAGAAGCTTAATATCTATGGAATGCATAGGTTCAAACGGAACCCCTTGAAGAACTTTAAGAACTAAATTCAAACTCCATGGCGGAGCAATAGGTTTAAACACAGGCTTGATTCTAACTAAAGCCTGACAGAACGACTGAACGTCTGGAAAATCTGCCAGACGCTTGTGCAGTAGAATTGATAAAGCAGATATCTGTCCCTTTAAGGAACTAGCTGATAGCCCCTTCTCCAATCCTTCTTGGAGAAAGGACAAAATCCTAGGAATCCTGATCTTACTCCATGAGTAGCCTTTGGATTCGCACCAATAAAGATATTTACGCCATATCTTATGATAAATTTTCCTAGTGACAGGCTTTCGAGCCTGAATCAAGGTATCTATGACCGACTCAGAGAAACCCCGCTTGGATAAAATCAAGCGTTCAATCTCCAAGCAGTCAGCCGCAGAGAAACTAGATTTGGATGCTGGAATGGACCTTGAATCAGAAGGTCCTGTCTCAGTGGCAGAGTCCATGGTGGAAGAGATGACATGTCCACCAGGTCTGCATACCAAGTCCTGCGTGGCCACGCAGGTGCTATCAAAATCACAGAAGCTCTCTCCTGTTTGATTCTGGCAATCAAACGAGGAAGGAGAGGAAATGGTGGAAACACATAAGCCAGGTTGAACGATCAGGGTACTGCTAGACCATCTATCAGTACTGCCTGAGGATCCCTTGACCTGGACCCGTAACAAGGAAGTTTGGCGTTCTGACGAGATGCCATCAGATCCAATTCTGGTGTGCCCCATTTTTGAATCAATTGTGCAAACACCTCCGGATGGAGTTCCCACTCCCCCGGATGAAAATGACAACTTAGAAAATCCGCTTCCCAGTTCTCCACTCCTGGGATATAGATTGCTGATAGATGGCAAGAGTGAGTCTCTGTCCATCAAATTATTTTGGTAACCTCTATCATCGCTAGAGAACTCTTTGTTCCCCCCTGATGATTGATATATGCTACAGTCGTGATATTGTCTGACTGGAATCTTATGAATCTGGCCGAAGCCAGCTGAGGCCACGCCTGAAGCGCATTGAATATCGCTCTCAGTTCTAGAATATTTATTGGGAGGAGAGCCTCCTCCTGAGTCCACAAACCCTGTGCTTTCATGGTATTCCAGACTGCACCCCAGCCCAATAGGCTGGTGTCCGTTGTCACTATGACCCACGCTGGCCTGCGGAAACACATTCCCTGGGACAGATGATCCTGTGACAACCACCAAAGAAGAGAGTCTCTGGTCTCTTGATCCAGATTTATCTGAGGAGATAAATCTGCATAATCCCCATTCCACTGTTTGAGCATGCATAGTTGCAGTGGTCTGAGATGCAAGCGAGCATACGGAACTATGTCCATTGCCGCTACCATTAGTCCGATTACCTCCATACACTGAGCCACTGACGGCCGAGGAATGGAATGAAGAGCTCGGCAGGTGGTTATAAGCTTTGATTTCCTGACCTCCGTCAGAAAAATTTTAATGTCCACCGAATCTATCAGAGTTCCCAGGAATGGAACTCTTGTGAGAGGGATAAGTGAACTCTTTTTTACGTTCACCTTCCACCCGTGAGATCTTAGAAAAGCCAACACGATGTCCGTGTGAGACTTGGCTAGTTAGTAAGTCGACGCCTGAATTAAGATATTGTCCAGATAAGGCGCCACTGCTATGCCCTGCGGCCTTAGAACCGCCAGAAGGGACCCTAGCACCTTTGTGAAAATTCTGGGAGCTGTGGCCAACCAGAAGGGAAGAGCCTCAAACTGGTAATGCTTGTCCAGAAAGGCGAACCTGAGGAACTGGTAATGATCTTTGTGGATAGGGATATTTAGATACGCATCCTTAAAGTCCACGGTGGTCATATATTGACCCTCCTGGATCATTGGTAAAATAGTCCGAATGGTCTCCATCTTGAAAGATGGGACTCTGAGGAATTTGTTTAGGATCTTGAGATCTAAAATTGGTCTGAAGGTTCCCTCTTTTTTGGGAACCACAAACAGATTGGAGTAAAACCCCTGCCCCTGTTCTATTTCGGAACTGGGCGGATTACTCCCATGGTATATAGGTCTTTTACACAGCGTAAGAACGCCTCTCTTTTTGTCTGGTTTGCAGACAATTGAGAAAGATGGAATCTCCCCCTTGGAGGAGAATCTTTGAAATCTAGAAGATACCCCTGGGTTATGATTTCTAAAGCCCAGGAGTCCTGAACGTCTCTTGCCCAAGCCTGAGCAAAGAGAGAAAGTCTGCCCCCTACTAGATCCGGTCCCGGATCGGGGGCTACCCCTTCATGCTGTCTTGGTGGCAGCAACAGGCTTCTTGGCCTGTTTACCTTTGTTCCAAGTCTGGTTAGGTCTCCAGACTGACTTGGATTGAGCAAAATTCCCCTCTGATTTTGCAGCAGGGGAAGAGGTAGAGGGACCACCCTTGAAGTTTCGAAAGGAACGAAAATTATTTTGTTTGGTCCTCATCTTATTTGTCTTATCCTGAGGAAGGGCATGGCCTTTCCCTCCAGTGATGTCTGAAATGATCTCTTTCAGTGCAGGCCCGAATAGGGTCTTACCCTTGAAAAGGATGGCTAAAAGCTTAGATTTTGATGACACATCAGCAGACCAGGACTTAAGCCATAACGCTCTACGCTCTAAAATGGCAAAACCTGAATTCTTTGCCGCTAATTTAGCCAGTTGAAAAGCGGCATCTGTAATAAAAGAATTAGCTAGCTTGAGAGCCCTAATTCTATCCAGAATATCATCTAATGGGGTCTCAACCTGAAGAGCCTCCTCCAGAGCCACAAACCAAAAAGCAGCTGCAGTAGTTACAGGAACAATGCACACTATAGGTTGGAGAAGAAAACCCTGATGAACAAATATTTTCTTTAGGAGACCCTCTAATTTTTTATCCATAGGATCTTTGAAAGCACAACTGTCCTCAATAGGTATAGTTGTACGCTTAGCCAGGGTAGAAATAGCTCCCTTCACGTTAGGGACCGTCTGCCACGAGTCCCGCATGGTGTCTGATATGGGAAACATTTTCTTAAAAGTAGGAGGGGAGCGAACGGAATACCTGGTCTATCCAACTCCTTAGTAACAATGTCCGAAATCCTCTTAGGGACCGGAAAAACATCAGTGTAGGCAGGAACCTCTAGAAATCTGTCCATTTTACACAATTTCTCTGGAACTACAATAGGGTCACAATCATCCAGAGTCGCTAAAACCTCCCTGAGCAACAAGCGGAGGTGTTCTAGCTTAAATTTAAAAGCCGTCATATCTGAGTCCGTCTGAGGGAACATCTTTCCTGAATAAGAAGTCTCTCCCTCAGACAGCAAATCCCTCACCCCCAACTCAGAACATTGTGAGGGTACATCGGATATGGCTAATAAAGCGTCAGAGGGCTCAGCATTTGTTCTCACACCAGCCCTACTGTGCTTCCCTTGCAACCCAGGCAGCTTAGATAAAACCTCTGTGAGGGTAGTATTCATAACTGCGGCCATATCTTGCAGGGTGAAAGAATAAGTTGCACTAGTACTTGGCGTCGCTTGTGCGGGTGTTAATGGTTGTGACACTTGGGGAGAATTAGATGGCATAACCTGATTCCCTTCTGACTGAGAATCATCCTGCGACATACTTTTAGTAGCTAAAATATGTTCTTTGCAATTTATTGACCTTTCAGTGCATGAGGGACACATTCTAAGTGGGGGTTCCACAATGGCTTCTAAACATATTGAACATTGACTTTCCTCAATGTCAGACATGTTGAACAGGCTAGTAATGACCACAAACAAGCATGAAAACACTTTATTTAGTGAAAAAATAACAATCTTAAAAAACGGTACTGCGCCTTTAAGAGAAAAAAAGCATACACGTTCTGCAAAACTGCTTTAAAATACACCAAATTTTTCAAATTTTTTATAGCAGACTCAATATGAAAATTTAACATTTAAGTTTCTGCAAAACTGCTTTAAAATACACCAAATTTTTCAAATTTTTTATAGCAGACTCAATATGAAAATTTAACATTTAACCCTTTATTGTGCAAACCGGATTGAAAATAAGGCCTAAATCCAGAAAAAAACACCCCCAGCACCTTGCCACAGCCCTGCTGTGGCGCCTACCTGCCCTTAGGGATTGTAAATATGGGGTTAAAGCTTTGATTTGGCCCAAAACATCCACAAGGGCCCTCAGGAGTTGGAGCTTGCTGACAGAAAACAACTGTGCATCTGAGGCGCGAAAAACATAATTTATGCTTACCTGATAAATTTATTTCTCTTGTAGTGTAGTCAGTCCACGGGTCATCCATTACTTATGGGATTATATCTGCTCCCCAACAGGAAGTTGCAAGAGGATCACCCAAGCAGACCTGCTATATAGCTCCTCCCCTCACATGTCATATCCAGTCATTCGACCGAAACAAGACGAGAAAGGAGAAACCATAGGGTGCAGTGGTGACTGGAGTTTAATCAAAATTTAAACCTGCCTTAAAGACAGGGCGGGCCGTGGACTGACTACACTACAAGAGAAATAAATTTATCAGGTAAGCATAAATTATGTTTTCTCTTGTTAAGTGTAGTCAGTCCACGGGTCATCCATTACTTATGGGATACCAATACCAAAGCAAAAGTACACGGATGATGGGAGGGACAAGGCAGGAACTTTAAACGGAAGGAACCACTGCCTGAAGAACCTTTCTCCCAAAAATAGCCTCCGAAGAAGCAAAAGTGTCGAATTTGTAAAATTTCGAAAAAGTGTGAAGTGAAGACCAAGTTGCAGCCTTGCAAATCTGTTCAACAGAGGCCTCATTCTTAAAGGCCCAGGTGGAAGCCACAGCTCTAGTGGAATGAGCTGTAATTCTTTCAGGAGGCTGCTGTCCAGCAGTCTCATAGGCTAAACGTATTATTCTACGAAGCCAAAAGGAGAGAGAGGTAGCCGAAGCCTTTTGACCTCTCCTCTGTCCAGAGTAAACGACAAACAGAGAAGAAGTTTGACGAAAATCTTTAGTTGCCTGCAAATAGAACTTCAGGGCACGGACCACGTCCAGATTATGCAAAAGTCGTTCCTTCTTTGAAGAAGGATTAGGACACAAAGATGGAACAACAATCTCTTGATTGATATTCCTGTTAGAAACTACCTTAGGTAAGAACCCAGGTTTAGTACGCAGAACTACCTTGTCTGAATGAAAAATCAGATAAGGAGAATCACAATGTAAGGCAGATAACTCAGAGACTCTTCGAGCCGAGGAAATAGCCATCAAAAACAGAACTTTCCAAGATAACAGCTTGATATCAATGGAATGAAGGGGTTCAAATGGAACACCTTGCAAAACTTT
The DNA here is from genome assembly GCF_027579735.1 of Bombina bombina. NCBI lineage: Eukaryota > Metazoa > Chordata > Amphibia > Anura > Bombinatoridae > Bombina > Bombina bombina. The sequence goes on along the minus strand of NC_069502.1, from coordinate 863,591,048 downwards.
AAGAACTAAGTTTAAGCTCCACGGTGGAGCGACAGACTTAAACACAGGCTTAATCCTAGTCAAAGCCTGACAAAAAGCCTGAACATCTGGAACTTCTGCCAGACGTTTGTGTAGAAGAATAGACAGAGCCGAAATCTGTCCCTTTAACGAACTAGCAGATAAGCCCTTTTCTAAACCCTCTTGTAGAAAAGACAATATCCTAGGAATCCTAACCTTACTCCATGAGTAACTCTTGGATTCACACCAATATAAATATTTACGCCATATTTTATGGTAAATTTTTCTGGTAACAGGTTTCCGAGCCTGTATTAAGGTATCAATTACCGACTCCGAGAAACCACGCTTTGATAGAATCAAGCGTTCAATCTCCATGCAGTCAGTTTCAGAGAAATTAGATTTGGATAGTTGAAAGGACCCTGAATTAGAAGGTCCTGCCTCAGAGGCAGAGACCATGGTGGACAGGACGACATGTCCACTAGGTCTGCATACCAGGTCCTGCGTGGCCACGCAGGCGCTACCAAAATCACCGATGCTCTCTCCTTTTGATCTTGGCAATCAGTCGAGGCAGCATCGGGAATGGTGGAAACACATAGGCCATGTTGAAGACCCAAGGGGCTGTCAGAGCATCTATCAGCACCGCTCCCGGGTCCCTGGATCTGGATCCGTAACAAGGAAGCTTGGCGTTCTGGCGAGACGCCATGAGATCCAGATCTGGTTTGCCCCAACGATGAATCAGTTGATCGAAGATCTCCGGATGGAGTTCCCACTCCCCCGGATGAAAAGTCTGACGACTTAGAAAATCCGCCTCCCAGTTCTCCACGCCTGGGATGTAGATCGCTGACAGGTGGCAAGAGTGAGACTCTGCCCAGCGAATTATCTTTGAGACTTCCAACATCGCTAGGGAACTCCTGGTTCCCCCTTGATGGTTGATGTAAGCCACAGTCGTGATGTTGTCCGACTGAAATCTGATGAACCTCAGAGTTGCTAACTGAGGCCAAGCTAGAAGAGCATTGAATATCGCTCTTAACTCCAGAATATTTATTGGGAGGAGTTTCTCCTCCTGAGTCCATGATCCCTGAGCCTTCAGGGAATTCCAGACTGCGCCCCAACCTAGAAGGCTGGCGTCTGTTGTTACAATCGTCCAATCTGGCCTGCGAAAGGTCATCCCTTTGGACAGATGGGACCGAGAAAACCACCATAGAAGAGAATCTCTGGTCTCTTGATCCAGATTTAGTAGAGGGGACAAATTTGAGTAATCCCCATCCCACTGACTGAGCATGCACAATTGCAGTGGTCTGAGATGTAGGCGCGCAAACGGTACTATGTCCATTGCCGCAACCATTAAGCCGTTAAGCCTTCCATGCACTGAGCTACTGACGGGTGTGGAATGGAATGAAGGGCACGGCAAGTATTTTGAAGCTTTAATAACCTGGACTCCGTCAGGTAAATTTTCATCTCTATAGAATCTATAAGAGTCCCTAGGAAGGGAACCCTTGTGAGTGGTAATAGAGAACTCTTTTCCACGTTCACCTTCCACCCATGCGACCTCAGAAACGCCAGAACTATCCCTGTGTGAGACCTGGCAAGTTGAAAACTTGACGCTTGCATCAGAATGTCGTCTAGATACGGAGTCACCGCTATGCCTCGCGGTCTTAGTACCGCCAGAAGAGAGCCCAGAACTTTTGTAAAGATTCTCGGGGCCGTAGCTAACCCGAAAGGAAGAGCTACAAACTGGTAATGCCTGTCTAGGAAGGCAAATCTTAGGTACCGATAATGATCTTTGTGAATCGGTATGTGAAGGTAGGCATCCTTTAAGTCTACAGTGGTCATGTATTGACCCTCTTGGATCATGGGTAGGATGGTTCGAATAGTTTCCATTTTGAATGATGGAACTCTTAGGAATTTGTTTAATATCTTTAGGTCCAAGATTGGTCTGAAGGTTCCCTCTTTCTTGGGAACCACAAACAGATTTGAGTAAAATCCTTGCCCTTGTTCCGTCCGCGGAACTGTGTGGATCACCCCCATTAATAAGAGGTCTTGTACACAGCGTAGAAACGCCTCTTTCTTTATTTGGTTTGCTGATAACCTTGAAAGATGAAATCTCCCTCGCGGAGGAGAAGCTTTGAAGTCCAGAAGGTATCCCTGAGATATGATCTCCAACGCCCAGGGATCCTGGACATCTCTTGCCCAAGCCTGGGCGAAGAGAGATAGTCTGCCCCCCACTAGATCCGATTCTTGAACAAAAATTTTCTTAAGGTAACCTTCTAATTTTTTATCCATTGGATCTGAAAAAGCACAACTATCCTCCACCGGGATAGTGGTACGCTTAGCCAAAGTAGAAACTGCTCTCTCCACCTTAGGGACCGTCTGCCATAAGTCCCGTGTGGTGGTGTCTATTGGAAACATTTTCTTAAAAATAGGAGGGGGGGAAAAGGGCACACCGGGCCTATCCCACTCCTTGCTAATAATCTCTGTAAGCCTCTTAGGTATAGGAAAAATGTCAGTACTCACCGGTACCGCATAGTATCTATCCAGCCTACATAATTTCTCTGGAATTGCAACCGTGTTACAATCATTCAGAGCCGCTAATACCTCCCCTAGCAATACGCGGAGGTTTTCAAGCTTAAATTTAAAATTAGAAATCTCTGAATCCAGTCTCCCTGGATCAGATCCGTCACCCACAGAATGAAGCTCTCCATCCTCATGTTCTGCAAATTGTGACGCAGTATCAGACATGGCTCCCCTATCAGCGCGCTCTGTCCATAACCCCAAGCAATCGCGCTTGCCTCTTAATTCTGGCAATTTAGATAATACTTCGGTCATAACAGTAGCCATGTCTTGCAAAGTGATTTGTATGGGCCTCTCTGATGTACTTGGCGCCACAATATCACGCACCTCCTGAGCGGGAGGCGAAGGTACTGACACGTGAGGAGAGTTAGTCGGCATAACTTCCCCCTCGTTGTCTGGTGATAATTTCTTTACATGTAAAGATTGACTTTTATTTAAAGTGACATCAATGCATTGAGTACACAAATTTCTATGGGGCTCCACAGTGGCCTTCAAACATAGTGAACAAACAGAGTCATCTGTGTCAGACATGTTTAAACAGACTAGCAATGAGACTAGCAAGCTTGGAAAAACATAATTTATGCTTACCTGATAAATTCCTTTCTTCTGTAGTGTGATCAGTCCACGGGTCATCATTACTTGTGGGATATTATCTGCTCCCCTACAGGAAGTGCAAGAGGATTCACCCAGCAGAGTTGCTATATAGCTCCTCCCCTCTACGTCACCTCCAGTCATTCGACCAAGGACCAACGAGAAAGGAGAAGCCAAGGGTGTAGTGGTGACTGGAGTATAATTTAAAAAATATTTACCTGCCTTAAAAAACAGGGCGGGCCGTGGACTGATCACACTACAGAAGAAAGGAATTTATCAGGTAAGCATAAATTATGTTTTCTTCTGTTAAGTGTGATCAGTCCACGGGTCATCATTACTTGTGGGATACCAATACCAAAGCAAAAGTACACGGATGACGGGAGGGATAGGCAGGCTCTTTATACAGAAGGAACCACTGCCTGAAGAACCTTTCTCCCAAAAATAGCCTCCGAGGAAGCAAAAGTGTCAAATTTGTAATATTTGGAAAAAGTATGAAGCGAAGACCAAGTTGCAGCCTTGCAAATCTGTTCAACAGAGGCCTCATTCTTAAAGGCCCAAGTGGAAGCCACAGCTCTAGTGGAATGAGCTGTAATTCTTTCAGGAGGCTGCTGTCCAGCAGTCTCATAAGCTAAACGAATTATGCTACGAAGCCAAAAAGAGAGAGAGGTAGCAGAAGCTTTTTGACCTCTCCTCTGACCAGAGTAAACGACAAACAGGGAAGACGTTTGTCGAAAATCTTTAGTTGCCTGTAAATAAAATTTAAGGGCACGAACTACATCCAGATTGTGCAAAAGACGTTCCTTCCTCGAAGAAGGATTTGGGCACAAGGATGGAACAACAATCTCCTGATTGATATTCCTGTTAGTGACTACCTTAGGTAAGAACCCAGGTTTAGTACGCAGAACTACCTTATCCGAGTGAAAAATCAAATAAGGAGAATCACAATGTAAGGCTGATAATTCAGAGACTCTTCGAGCCGAGGAAATAGCCATTAAAAATAGAACTTTCCAAGATAACAACTTTATAACAATGGAATGAAGGGGTTCAAACGGAACACCCTGTAAAACGTTAAGAACAAGGTTTAAACTCCATGGTGGAGCCACAGCTTTAAACACAGGTTTAATCCTGGCCAAAGCCTGACAAAAAGCCTGAACGTCTGGAACTTCTGACAGACGCTTGTGTAACAGAATGGACAGAGCTGAGATCTGTCCCTTTAAGGAACTAGCGGATAACCCCTTTTCTAAACCTTCTTGTAGAAAAGACAATATCCTAGGAATCCTAACCTTACTCCAAGAGTAACCTTTGGATTCGCACCAATATAGGTATTTACGCCATATTTTATGGTAAATCTTTCTGGTAACAGGCTTCCTAGCCTGTATTAAGGTATCAATAACTGACTCAGAAAAACCACGCTTTGATAAGATCAAGCGTTCAATTTCCAAGCAGTCAGCTTCAGAGAAGTTAGATTTTGATGTTTGAAAGGACCCTGAATCAGAAGGTCCTGTTTCAGAGGTAACGACCAAGGTGGACAGAATGACATGTCCACCAGATCTGTATACCAAGTCCTGCGTGGCCATGCAGGCGCTATTAGAATCACTGATGCTTTCTCCTGTTTGATTCTGGCAATCAATCGAGGAAGCATCGGGAAAGGTGGAAACACATAAGCCATCCTGAAGGTCCATGGTGCTGTCAAGGCATCTATTAGGACCGCTCCCGGATCCCTGGATCTGGACCCGTAGCGCGGAAGCTTGGCGTTCTGTCGAGACGCCATGAGATCTATCTCTGGTTTGCCCCAACGTCGAAGTATTTGGGCAAAGACCTCTGGATGAAGTTCCCACTCCCCCGGATGAAAAGTCTGACGACTTAAGAAATCCGCCTCCCAGTTCTCCACTCCCGGGATGTGGATTGCAGACAGGTGGCAAGAGTGAGACTCTGCCCAGCGAATTATCTTCGATACTTCCATCATTGCTAGGGAGCTTCTTGTCCCTCCCTGATGGTTGATATAAGCTACAGTCGTGATGTTGTCCGACTGGAACCTGATGAACCCCCGAGTTGTTAACTGGGGTCAAGCCAGAAGAGCATTGAGGACTGCTCTCAATTCCAGAATGTTTATTGGAAGAAGACTCTCCTCCTGATTCCATAGTCCCTGAGCCTTCAGAGAATTCCAGACAGCGCCCCAACCTAGTAGGCTGGCGTCTGTTGTTACAATTGACCAGTGTGGCCTGCTGAATGGCATTCCCCTGGCCATATGTGGCCGATAAAGCCACCATAGAAGAGAATTTCTGGTCTCTTGATTCAGATTTAGAGTGGGGGACAAATCTGAGTAATCCCCATTCCACTGACTTAGCATGCACAGTTGCAGTGGTCTGAGATGTAGGCGTGCAAAAGGAACTATGTCCATTGCTGCTACCATTAGTCCGATTACCTCCATGCATTGAGCTACTGACGGGTGTTGAATAGAATGAAGGACACGGCATGCACTTTGAAGTTTTGTTAACCTGTCCTCTGTCAGGTAAATCTTCATTTCTACAGAATCTTTCAGAGTCCCCAGGAAGGGAACTCTTGTGAGTGGAAAGAGAGAACTTTTCTTTTCGTTCACTTTCCATCCATGCGACCTTAGAAATGCCAGTACTATCTCTGTATGAGATTTGGCAGTTTGAAGGCTTGAAGCTTGTATCAGTATGTCGTCTAAGTACGGAGCTACTGAAATTCCTTGCGGTCTTAGTACCGCCAGAAGAGTGCCCAGAACCTTTGTGAAGATTCTTGGAGCCGTAGCCAGTCCGAATGGAAGAGCTACAAACTGGTAATGCCTGTCTAAAAAAGGCAAACCTTAGATACCGGTAATGGCTTTTGTGAATCGGTATGTGAAGGTAAGCATCCTTTAAATCCACTGTGGTCATGTACTGACCCTCTTGGATCATGGGCAAAAATGTTCGAATAGTTTCCATCTTGAACGATGGAACTCTTAGGAATTTGTTTAGGATCTTTAAATCCAAGATTGGCCTGAAGGTTCCCTCTTTTTGGGAACTACAAACAGATTTGAGTAAAACCCTTGTCCTAGTTCCAACCGCGGAACTGGATGGATCACTCCCATTAATAAAAGATCTTGTACGCAGCGTAGAAACGCTTCCTTCTTTGTTAGGTTTGTTGACAACCTTGACAGATGAAATCTCCCTCTTGGGGGAGAGGATTTGAAGTCCAGAAGGTATCCCTGAGATATGATCTCTAACGCCCAGGGATCCTGAACATCTCTTGCCCAAGCCTGGGCGAAGAGGGAAAGTCTGCCCCCCACTAGATCCGGTCCCGGATCGGGGGCCCTCAATTCATGCTGTCTTAGGGGCAGCAGCAGGTTTTCTGGCCTGTTTGCCCCTGTTCCAGGACTGGTTAGGTTTCCAGCCTTGTCTGTAGCGAGCAACAGCTCCTTCCTGTTTTGGTGCAGAGGAAGTTGATGCTGCTCCTGCTTTGAAATTACGAAAGGAACGAAAATTGGACTGTCTAGCCTTGGCTTTGGCCTTGTCCTGAGGCAGGGCATGACCTTTACCTCCTGTAATGTCAGCAATAATCTCTTTCAAGCCGGGCCCGAATAAGGTCTGCCCTTTGAAAGGAATATTAAGCAATTTAGATTTAGACGTAACATCAGCTGACCAGGATTTCAGCCACAGAGCTCTGCGTGCCTGAATGGCGAATCCTGAATTTTTAGCCGCAAGTTTAGTTAAATGTACTACGGCATCTGAAATAAATGAATTAGCTAACTTAAGGAATTTAAGTTTGTGTGTGATGTCATCTAGTGTGGATGATTGAAGTGTCTCTTCCAGAGACTCAAACCAAAATGCTGCTGCAGCCGTGACAGGCGCAATACATGCAAGAGGTTGCAATATAAACCCTTGTTGAACAAACATTTTCTTAAGGTAACCCTCTAATTTTTTATCCATTGGATCTGAAAAGGCACAGCTATCCTCCACTGGGATAGTGGTACGCTTAGCTAAAGTAGAAACTGCTCCCTCCACCTTAGGGACCATTTGCCATAAGTCCCGTGTGGCGGCGTCTATTGGAAACATCTTTCTGAATATAGGAGGGGGTGAGAAAGGCACACCGGGTCTATCCCACTCCTTAGTAACAATGACAGTAAGTCTCTTAGGTATAGGAAAAACGTCAGTACTCGTCGGTACCGCAAAATATTTATCCAACCTACACATTTTCTCTGGGATTGCAACTGTGTTACAATCATTCAGAGCCGCTAATACCTCCCCTAGTAACACACGGAGGTTCTCAAGCTTAAATTTAAAATTTGAAATGTCTGAGTCCAGTTTATTTGGATCAGAACCGTCACCCACAGAATGAAGCTCTCCGTCTTCACGTTCTGCAAACTGTGACGCAGTATCAGACATGGCCCTTGCATTATCAGCGCACTCTGTTCTCACCCCAGAGTGATCACGTTTACCTCTTAGTTCTGGTAGTTTAGCCAAAACTTCAGTCATAACAGTAGCCATATCTTGTAATGTGATTTGTAATGGCCGCCCAGATGTACTCGGCGCTACAATATCACGCACCTCCTGAGCGGGAGATGCAGGTACTGACACGTGAGGCGAGTTAGTCGGCATAACTCTCCCCTCGTTTTTTGGTGAAATATGTTCAATTTGTACAGATTGACTGTTTTTTAAAATAGCATCAATACATTTAGTACATAAATTTCTATTGGGCTCCACTTTGGCATTAACACATATAGCACAGAGATATTCCTCTGAATCAGACATGTTTAACACACTAGCAAATAAACAGCAACTTGAAAATACTTTTCAAAGAAATTTACAAATAATATGAAAACGAACTGTGCCTTTAAGAAGCACAGAAAAAAATTATAACAGTTAAAATAATTAAGTTATAGCATCAATCTTTGTCAGAATATACAGTTTTAGCAAAGGATTGTTCCCCTCAGCAATTAAACAACACAACTTTAGCAAAGGTTTAATCCCATTAGCAAAGATAACAATTTCTGAAAGCAGGAAACAAATTACAGAATAAACGTTTTTATCTCAGTCAATGCTGACTGAAATATTTGATGCATAGTAAAAGCGCCCCTCCCCCACACACACAGCAGTGAGGGAGAACAGAAACTGACAGAAAAAAACAGATTTAAGCAACTGCCAAGTGGAAAAATAGTGCCCAAACATTTATTCACTCAGTACCTCAGTAAATGAAAACGATTTTACATTCCAGCAAAAACGTTAAACATAATCTCTAGTTATTAAACAGCTTTATGTCTTTCTTACAGTGTAATTCTAGTGAAGTACCATTCCCAGAATACTGAAGTGTAAAGTATACATACATGACATTATATCGGTATGGCAGGATTTTCTCATCAATTCCATTGTCAGAAAATAAAAACTGCTACATACCTCTATGCAGATTCATCTGCCCGCTGTCCCCTGATCTGAAGTTTACCTCACTCCTCAGATGGCCGAGAACAGCAATATGATCTTAACTACTCCGGCTAAAATCATAGCAAAACTCTGGTAGATTCTTCCTCAAACTCTGCCAGAGAGGTAATAACACACTCCGGTGTTATTTTAAAATAACAAACTTTTGATTGAAGATATAAAACTAAGTATAATCACCATAGTCCTCTCACACGACCTATCTAGTTGCTGGGTGCAAGAGAATGACTGGAGGTGACGTAGAGGGGAGGAGCTATATAGCAACTCTGCTGGGTGAATCCTCTTGCACTTCCTGTAGGGGAGCAGATAATATCCCACAAGTAATGATGACCCGTGGACTGATCACACTTAACAGAAGAAATACTTTTAAATAAATTTACAAGCAATATAAAAAACGCTACTGCGCCTTTAAGAAGTCCAAAAAGCTGTCACAGTTGAAATAACAATGAACCAAATTAGTTATAGCAACAAACTTTTTACAGTAAATGTATTAAGTTAGCAAAGGATTGCACCCACCAGCAAATGGATGATTAACCCCTTAATACCCAAAAACGGATATCAAATTAACAAATAACGTTTTTATCACAGTCAAACACACTGTCAAAGGTCTGCTGTGACTGATTACCTCCCTCAAAATGAATTTTGAAGACCCCTGAGCTCTCTAGGGACGTCCTGGATCATGGAGGATGAAGTAGGAAGACTATGACTGAATTTTTACTGCGCAACAAAAGCGCTAAAATTGACCCCTCCCACTCATATTACAACAGTGGGAAATCTCAGTTAACTGTTTCTATGCAGAAATAAACGTTAGCCATGTGGAAAAATCATGTCCCAATAAGTTTTATCACCAAGTACCTCACAAAAAACGATTAACATGCCAGTAAACGTTTTGAACATTAAAAAATTATGAAGTGTTATTAATAAGCCTGCTACCAGTCGCTTTCACTGCAGTTAAGGCTCAAACATTACTTCAGCATTAACAGTATTTTCTTAGTCAAATTCCATTCCCTAGAAAAATACTTCAGTGCACGTACACTCATCAGCCTAATACCAGTCGCTACTACTGCATTCCAGGCTGTACTTACATTACATTGGTAACAGCAGTATTTTCTAGTCAATTCCATTCCATAGAAAAATATTTACTGCACATACCTCGTTTGCAGGGGGGCCCCGCATGCTATTCCCCTTTCTGCAGTTACCTCACTCCTCAGAATGTGCGAGAAACAGCCAGTGGATCTTAGTTACTTCTGCTAAGATCATAGAAAACTCAGACAGATTCTTCTTCTAATACTGCCTGAGAACAAACAGCACACTCCGGTGCCATTTAAAATAACAAACTTTTGATTGAAGACATAAACTAAGTTTAAAAAACACCACAGACCTCTCACAACGACCTATCTATGTTGAGTTGCAAGAGAATGACTGGATATGACATGTGAGGGGAGGAGCTATATAGCAGCTCTGCTTGGGTGATCCTCTTGCAACTTCCTGTTGGGGAGGAGATATAATCCCATAAGTAATGGATGAACCGTGGACTGACTACACTTAACAAGAGAAATAGGCCCCGCCCATCACACACAATGTCTTTACAGCCTCAAAGAACCGCACCAGAGCGGTTTTAAACTAGCCATGTGGGTCTGAGACCCAAAAAATAAGCCAAGTGTACCCTCAATAAAGTGCCACAAAACGATATTGCCCAAAAAAAAAACGTTAACAGCACTCCCAGTTCACAAAACGTTTGCCCACAAACATTCAAAAACTGAGTGTCAACCATTTTTTAATTAGCCCCTTATGCAAGCTTAGTAATGCCCTTCTATAGCTCTTAGGATTACTGCTTACCCTTACCCTCATGGGGATACTGTCAGCCTTTCTGAAATACACAGTCTCTCCAGAAAAAATGACTGAACATACCTCATTGCTGTATAGCATGAAAACGTTCCTCACACTGAAGTTTCCTGTACCCCTCAGCCTCTGTGGGAACTGCAGTGGATCTTCAGAAGATCATCATCCTCCAGGCAGAAGTCTTCATCCATCTGCTGCCTGAGAGTAAATAGTACACACCGGTACAATTTAAAATAAAAAACTCTTGCTTGAAGAAATTAAAAACTAATATTTCTCTTGTTAAGTGTAGTCAGTCCACGGGTCATCCATTACTTATGGAATATATCTCTTCCCAACAGGAAGCTGCAAGAGGATCACCCAGCAGAGCTGCTATATAGCTCCTCCCCTCACATGTCATATTCAGTCATTCTCTTGCAGCCTAACTAGATAGGTCGCTGTGAGAGGTCTGTGGTGTTTTTTAACTTAGTTTATTTCTACAATCAAAAGTTTGTTATTTTAAATGGCACCGGAGTGTGCTGTTTATTCTCAGGCAGCATTAGAAGAAGAATCTGCCTGCGTTTTCTATGATCTTAGCAGACGTAACTAAGATCCACTGGCTGTTCTCATCTGAGGAGTGAGGTAACTTCAGAGAAGGGGAATAGCATGCAGGGCCCCCCTGCAAATGAGGTATGTGCAGTAATTATTTTTCTGAGGAATGGAATTGACTGAGAAAATACTGCTGATACCAATGTAAAGTAAGTTCAGCCTTAAATGCAGTGATAGCGACTGGTATTAGGCTGATGAGTGTGTGTACACTGAATGTATTTTTCTAAGGAATGGAATTGACTCTGAAAATACTGTTAATACTGAAATAATGTATGAGCCTTAACTGCAGTAAAAGCGACTGGTAGCAGGCTTATTAATAACAATTCATAACTTTTCAAATGTATGTTTAAAACATTTACTGGCATGTTAATCGTTTTTTGTGAGGTACTTGGTGATAAAACTTATTGGGGCATGATTTTTACCACATGGCCATCTTTGTTTTCTGCATAGAAACAGTTTTCTGAGCTTCCCCACTGTTGTAATATGAGTGGGAGGGGCCTATTTTAGCGCTTTTTTGCGCAGTAAAAATTCAGTCACAATCTGTCTACTTCATCCTCCATGATCCAGATCGTCTCTAGAGAGCTCAGGGGTCTTCAAATTCATTTTGAAGGAGGTAATCAGTTACAGCAGACCTGTGACAGTGTGTTTTGACTGTGAGAAAAACGTTAATTATTAAATTGTTAATCCGTTTTTGGGTATTAAGGGGTTAATCATCCATTTGCTGGTGGGTGCAATCCTTTGCTAACTTAATACATTTACTGTGAAAAATTGGTTGCTATAACTATTTTGGTTCATTGTTATTTCAACTGTGACAGCTTTTTGTGCTTCTTAAAGGCACAGTAGCATTTTTTATATTGCTTGTAAATTTATTTAGAAAAGTATTTCCAAGCTTGCTAGTCTCATTGCTAGTCTGTTTAAACATGTCTGACACAGATGAATCTCTTTGTTCACTATGTTTAAAGGCCAATGTGGAGCCCAATAGAAATTTGTGTACTAATTGCATTGATGTTACTTTAAATAAAAGTCAATCTTTACATGTAAAGAAATTATCACCAGACAACGAGGGGGAAGTTATGCCGACTAACTCTCCTCACGTGTCAGTACCTTCGCCTCCCGCTCAGGAGGTGGGTGATTTTGTGGCGCCAAGTACATCAGGGAGGCCCTTACAAATCACTTTGCAAGACATGGCTACTGTTATGACAGAAGTATTATCTAAATTGCCAGAATTAAGAGGCAAGCGCGATAGCTCTGGGTTAAGGACAGAGCGCGCGGATGAGGTGAGAGCCATGTCAGATACTGCGTCACAGTTTGCAGAACGTGAAGACGGAGAGCTTCATTCTGTGGGTGACGGATCTGATCCAGGGAGACTGGATTCAGAGATTTCTAATTTTAAATTTAAGCTTGAGAACCTCCGCATATTGCTAGGGGAGGTATTAGCGGCTCTGAATGATTGTAACACGGTTGCAATTCCAGAAAAATTATGTAGGTTGGATAGATACTATGCGGTACCGGTGTGTACTGACGTGTTTCCTATACCTAAAAGGCTTACAGAGATTATTAGCAAGGAGTGGGATAGACCTGGTGTGCCCTTTTCCCCTCCTCCCATATTTAGGAAAATGTTTCCTATAGACGCCACCACACGAGACTTATAGCAGACGGTCCCTAAGGTGGAGGGAGCAGTTTCTACTTTAGCTAAGCATACCACTATCCCGGTGGAGGATAGTTGTGCCTTTTCAGATCCAATGGATAAGAAATTAGAGGGTTACCTTAAGAAAATGTTTGTTCAACAAGGTTTTATCTTACAGCCCCTTGCATGCATTGCGCCTGTCACTGCTGCTGTGGCATTCTGGTTTGAGTCTCTGGAAGAGGCCATTCGCACAGCTCCATTGGATGAAATTATGAACAAGCTTAAAGCACTTAAGCTAGCTAACGCATTTGTTTCTGATGCCGTCGTACATTTAACCAAACTTACGGCTAAGAACTCCGGATTCGCCATCCAAGCGCGCAGAGCGCTATGGCTTAAATCCTGGTCAGCTGACGTGACTTCTAAATCTAAATTGCTTAATATTCCTTTCAAAGGGCAGACCTTATTCGGGCCCGGCTTGAAAGAAATTATAGCTGACATTACGGGAGGTAAGGGCCATGCTCTACCTCAGGACAGGGCCAAATCAAAGGCCAAACAGTCTAATTTTCGTGCCTTTCGTAACTTCAAGGCTGGAGCAGCATCAACTTCCTCCGCTCCAAAACAGGAAGGAGCTGTTGCTCGTTACAGGCAGGGCTGGAAAGTTAACCAGTCCTGGAACAAGGGCAAGCAGGCCAAGAAACCTGCTGCTGCCTCCAAGACAGCATGAAGAGAGGGCCCCCTATCCGGAAACGGATCTAGTAGGGGGCAGACTTTCTCTCTTCGCCCAGGCTTGGGCAAGAGATGTCCAGGATCCCTGGGCGTTGGAGATCATATCTCAGGGATATCTCCTGGACTTCAAAACTTCTCCTCCACGAGGGAGATTTCATCTTTCAAGGTTATCAGCAAACCAAATAAAGAAAGAGGCATTTCTACGCTGTGTACAAGACCTTTTACTAATGGGGGTGATCCACCCAGTTCCGCGGACGGAACACGGGCAGGGATTCTATTCAAATCTATTTGTGGTTCCCAAGAAAGAGGGAACCTTCAGACCAATCTTGGACTTAAAAATCCTAAACAAATTTCTAAGAGTTCCATCATTCAAAATGGAAACTATTCGAACCATCCTTCCCATGATCCAAGAGGGTCAGTACATGACCACAGTGGATTTAAAGGATGCCTACCTTCACATACCGATTCACAAGGATCATTATCGGTACCTAAGATTTGCTTTCCTAGACAGGCATTACCAGTTTGTAGCTCTTCCCTTCGGATTAGCTACGGCTCCAAGAATCTTTACAAAAGTTCTGGGCTCACTTCTGGCGGTACTAAGACCGCGAGGCATAGCGGTGACTCCGTACCTAGACGACATTCTGATACAAGCGTCAAGTTTTCAAACTGCCAAGTCTCATACAGAGATAGTTCTGGCATTTCTGAGGTCGCATGGGTGGAAGGTGAACGTGGAAAAAAGTTCTCTATTACCACTTACAAGAGTTCCCTTTCTAGGGACTCTTATAGATTCTGTAGAGATGAAAATTTACCTGACAGAGGCCAGGTTATCAAAACTTCTAAATGCTTGCCGTGTCCTTTATTCCATTCCACACCCGTCAGTAGCTCAGTGCATGGAAGTAATCGGCTTAATGGTAGCGGCAATGGACATAGTACCATTTGCGCGCCTACATCTCAGACCGCTGCAATTGTGCATGCTAAGTCAGTGGAACGGGGATTACTCAGATTTGTCCCCCCTACTAAGTCTGGATCAAGAGACCAGAGATTCTCTTCTATGGTGGCTCTCTCAGCCACATCTGTCCAAGGGGATGACCTTTCGCAGGCCAGATTGGACGATTGTAACAACAGACGCCAGCCTTCTAGGCTGGGGCGCAGTCTGGAACTCCCTGAAAGCTCAGGGATTATGGACTCAGGAGGAGAAACTCCTCCCAATAAATATTCTGGAATTAAGAGCAATATTCAATGCTCTCCTAGCTTGGCCTCAGTTAGCAACCCTGAGGTTCATCAGATTTCAGTCGGACAACATCACGACTGTGGCTTACATCAACCATCAAGGGGGAACCATAAGTTCCCTAGCGATGTTGGAAGTCTCAAAGATAATTCGCTGGGCAGAGTCTCACTCTTGCCACCTGTCAGCGATTTACATCCCAGGCGTAGAGAACTGGGAGGCGGATTTTCTAAGTCGCCAGACTTTTCATCCGGGGGAGTGGGAACTTCATCCGGAGGTCTTTGCTCAACTGATTCTTCGTTGGGGCAAACCAGATCTGGATCTCATGGTGTCTCGCCAGAACGCCAAGCTTCCTTGTTACGGATCCAGGTCCAGGGACCCGGGAGTGGTGCTGATAGATGCTCTAACAGCCCCTTGGGTCTTCAACATGGCTTATGTGTTTCCACCATTCCCGATGCTTCCTCGTTTGATTGCCAAGATCAAACAGGAGAGAGCTTCAGTGATTCTGATAGCGCCTGCGTGGCCACGCAGGACCTGGTATGCAGACCTAGTGGACATGTCGTCCTGTCCACCGTGGTCTCTGCCTCTGAGACAGGACCTTCTAATTCAGGGTCCTTTCAAACATCCAAATCTAATTTCTCTGAGGCTGACTGCATGGAGATTGAACGCTTGATTCTATCAAAGCGTGGCTTCTCGGAGTCGGTTATTGATACCTTAATACAGGCTAGGAAGCCTGTTACCAGAAAAATTTACCATAGTATATGGCGTAAATATTTATATTGGTGCGAATCCAAGAGTTACTCATGGAGTAAGGTTAGGATTCCTAGGATATTGTCCTTTCTACAAGAGGGTTTAGTAAAGGGCTTATCTGCTAGTTCGTTAAAGGGACAGATTTCTGCTCTGTCTATTCTTCTACACAAACGTCTGGCTGAAGTTCCAGACGTTCAGGCTTTTTGTCAGGCTTTAACTAGGATTAAGCCTGTGTTTAAGACTGTTGCTCCGCCGTGGAGCTTAAACTTAGTTCTTAATGTTCTTCAAGGCGTTCCATTTGAACCCCTTCATTCCATTGATATCAAGCTGTTATCCTGGAAGGTTTTGTTTTTGATGGCTATTTCCTCGGCTCGAAGAGTCTCTGAGTTATCTGCCTTACATTGTGATTCTCCTTATCTGATTTTTCATTCAGACAAGGTAGTTCTGCGTACTAAACCTGGGTTCTTACCTAAGGTAGTTACTAACAGGAATATCAATCAAGAGATTGTTGTTCCATCACTGTGTCCTAACCCTTCTTCAAAGAAGGAACGACTTTTGCATAATTTGGACGTAGTCCGTGCCCTGAAGTTCTATTTGCAGGCAACTAAAGATTTTCGTCAAACTTCTTCCCTGTTTGTCGTTTACTCTGGACAGAGAAGAGGTCAAAAGGCTTCGGCTACCTCTCTCTCTTTTTGGCTTCGTAGCATAATACGTTTAGCCTATGAGACTGCTGGACAGCAGCCTCCTGAAAGGATTACAGCTCATTCTACTAGAGCTGTGGCTTCCACCTGGGCCTTTAAAAATGAGGCCTCTGTTGAACAGATTTGCAAGGCTGCGACTTGGTCTTCGCTTCACACCTTTCCAAAATTTACAAATTTGACACTTTTGCTTCTTCGGAGGCTATTTTTGGGAGAAAGGTACTTCAGGCAGTGGTTCCTTCTGTTTAATGTTCCTGCCTTGTCCCTCCCTTCATCCGTGTACTTTAGCTTTGGTATTGGTATTCCATAAGTAATGGATGACCCGTGGACTGACTACACTTAACAAGAGAAAACATAATTTATGCTTACCTGATAAATTTATTTCTCTTGTAGTGTAGTCAGTCCACGGCCCGCCCTGTCTTTAAGGCAGACCTAAATTTTAATTAAACTCCAGTCACCACTGCACCCTATGGTTTCTCCTTTCTCGTCTGCTTTGGTCGAATGACTGAATATGACATGTGAGGGGAGGAGCTATATAGCAGCTCTGCTGGGTGATCCTCTTACAGCTTCCTGTTGGGAAGAGATATATTCCATAAGTAATGGATGACCCGTGGACTGACTACACTACAAGAGAAATAAATTTATCAGGTAAGCATAAATTATGTTTTTATCACCTCTTTCACTTTACCCTTCCTAGTACTTAGAGTAGGCAAAGAGAATGACTGGGGGTGGAGCTAAGGGAGGAGCTATATAGACAGCTCTGCTGTGGTGCTCTTTGACACTTCCTGTTAGCAGGAGGATAATATCCCACAAGTAAAGGATGAATCCGTGAACTCGTCGTACCTTATAGAAGAAATAAAAATTGCATGCTCTTTCTGAATCATAAAAGTTTAATTTTGACTTTACTTTCATTTAATGCCATTGCTCCCCTGCAAATCTATGTACACAGAATCAACACATACTAAGTTTCAAGAAGCTCACTGAATAGAAGATTGTTTGGAGTGGAATAGATCTGCACAATGACCTAAGTGTGAGAAGGGAGGGGCAAGCAATGTTATTGTTTTAGTTAAATAAAGCTATTTTTATTGTTATTATTAACGTAATAATTTTTCTCCGACTCCTTCCAATAAAGTACAAGTGAAAAGTATGAATGATTAACCAATTAAAGTGCCATAAAACATGTTGAGATCTGTGCATATCTTAAAAGGGCTAATTAAGTAAAAATAGTTTGTATAAAAAAGTTTTAAAATTGCTGGCAAGTATTTTAAAATCATTTTCCAAAATAAGCAAAATGACTTACATAGCTATGCTGTCTGGAGTAGTCTGATCCACCCCCTTATCAGTGTTTAGCATCAGAGACAAAGGCATTGTATTTCACAGCAGCATTTCCTTCTAGGCATGCTCCAGCAGATAATGACTGTCCATTACTACATTCTACCAAAGCAATAGTAGATATAGATACAGCTATAGAAGGAAATGTGTGGGGGGAGGTAGAGCTGTACAATTCAGAAACTTAAAAGAAAGGGTCAATGGCAAGGCACTGCAGTATAAATTTGCAGGTAAAGTAATTAAAGTACATATTATTATAATTTGTCTCTATCCCAACTTGTTTTATGTCCCTTTAAACTGGAGACAGTTCACCACCAAATAATGTAATTAATTTAAATGATCTATCTATGCATATCTAAAGATACATAACCAAACCAGTAATGGTCTGATATAACTGGAAAAATAATCTGAAAACGTATTATTCTAAAAATGAAAACCATGATTGATTTAAATAGATTTAAATCTGTCTTACCAACTAGTGATTTAAATTGTGATTTAAATCATAAGTTAAATCAATTTTATTTAAATCAAATCCACCCTGGGGTCACCTCATAAATGCTTGAGGTGCAGAAGGGGCCTCAAACAGCTCCAACACTGTGTGCCCCAGTGGGTCACATGTAGTCATCATTAACACTAGGTATTTTGTGGATGACAACTACATGTCACCCTCTGCACTTAGGAGGTTAAACTGATTTTTTTTAATATGAGTTTTCTGATGCCTAATAAGAGTTGATTTCTGAGTAAAACATTTCCCACATTTAGAACATGAAAATCCTTTCTCCCCTGTATGAATTTTCTGATGCCTATTAAGAGTTGATTTCTGTGTAAAACATTTCCCACAGTAAGGACATGAAAATGCTTTCTCCCCTGTATGAATTTTCTGATGCGTATTAAGATTTGATTTCAAAGTAAAACATTTCCCACAGTCAGAACATGAAAATCCTTTCTCCCCTGTATGAATTTTCTGATGAGCAACAAGAATCTTTTTACGGTTAAAACATTTCCCATATATAGGACAGGAAAATGGCTTTTCTCCTGTATGCATTTTTAGATGTTTAAAAAGATGTGATTTCTTAAGAAAACATTCCCCACATTCAGAACATACATTTCCCACGTGGCTTCTTTGATTTTGAAGAAGATGTAAAAAAGCATCTGCATTCTGATCATGACTAGGATTATTGCAGTTTGTGAATTTACCTGTCAATAAGTAATGTTATTAATTATATAATTATTTAATCATGAGAACATATAAACTGTACCCTGCACCCCACAGACATGTCACACATGTACACTCACCTGTACCCTGCACCCCTCAGACACATCACACATGTACACTCACCTGTACCCTGCACCCCTCAGACATGTCACACACGTGCACTCACCCGCACCCTGCGTTCCTCAGATATCTCACACACATACACTCACCTGTACTTATATTGTCACATATCTCCTGCTCTGCAGCTTCTGGCATATTTCTTAGCCACTGATCTTCTGTTTGTTCCATGTTACATGAAATCTTAGCATCATTCTCACCTGAAAAAAATAAATATATAAATCACTCTTTACAATTTCTGTTTTTTTTTTAAATTGTTTAAAACAAAATGTGAACAATTATGTAATTTAAGTTAAATACACCTGAGCCTACATCACAAGCAGTCAAGTCAGTAAGAAACATTCCATAAAATTAAATTAGCACAACAGTAAATTCATGTGTCAAGCAGTAAAGTGAAGAAGAAGTTACTTTAGTAGCTGCAAATACAGCCTCATTGTAACCAATCTGAATTCCTATGTGAGACTTATTACAGGGTTTAAAAATAACATCCATTTTCATTGCTTATTAAAACCTCACTATACCCCATTTAATTATGTTACTATGTATAGCCAGGGTGGGAGAATGCACCACAATGATATGGTAGAAACATCAGATATATAAAGAGATTTATATTTTAAAAATGCTATTCAAGATGCAACTAAACACTGTATTGGGCTTGTTTGTAAAAGTAAAAGAAAACCAATATGGTAGCTCACGCAGTTAAGACAAAAAAGACAGTCTATAAAAAATTCAAACTCACTGGCTCAGAAGAGGGTAAGGAAAAATGGAGAAAACATCAAAAGATAACAAAGCAGTTAATCAGAAAGGGTAAAGCTGATGCAGAAGAGAAAATAGTACAATCTGTAAAAAACGGTGACAAAACCTTTAGATATATCAGTGAAAAGAGAAAAACTAACGAAAGGATAGAAAGACTCAAAAATGAGGATAGAGTAGTGGAAGAAATGATTACTTTTGTTCAGTCTTTACAACAGATGGTAAAGATAGTGAGAGTCTATCAAGGGATGTTACTGTAAATGATGATCTGAGTAGTACTTTGCTTTTTACAGAGGAAGAGGTTTCAAGGGCTTTATCAAAAATAAAAGTAAATAAGTCTGTGGGTCCAGATAATATTCATCCAAGGGTTCTAAGAATAACTTTGATCTGTGATAGCTACTCCATTAGTGGATTTATTTAATCAGTCACTTCTAACAGGAGTTGTTCCAAAAGTCTGACAATTTGCCAATGTAGTCCATCTTCATAAAAAGGGTAGTAGAGACGTTTCTGCTAACTATAGGCCAGTCAGTTTGACCTCAATTGCAGGGAAATTAATGGAAACTCTTTTAAAGGAAAGACTTGTGTCTTTCCTTTAGACAAACAACTTAGAAGACAAAGGACAGCATGGTTTCACTGATGGAAGACCATGTCAGTATGGATGCACCGAAATTTCGGCCGCAGAAAGTTTCGGCCGAAAATGGCATTTTTGGCTATTTCGTTTTTTGGTTTTTTTGCCTGTTATTTTCGGTAAAATTATTGTGTAGCATGTTTAAAATTTGATGCTAGCCTAGAGCTGTTGTTTGAGTTTATTACTTGACTTACTGTTCTGCATATAATGAGTTTTCTAGGACTATACTTTATTTGGATAATTAGTTTAAAAAAAAACCCTGTTAAATATGATTCTGTTACATAGAACTAAATGAAGAATAATACAGTATATTGATATTTATAATTGTTTTAAATAGGGATGCACCAAAAATTTTGGTCGCAGAAACATTTTGGCCGAAAATTGCATTTTTTGCCTTTTTTTTTTTTTTTCTTGGTCAAAATAAATGGAATCTGAAATGTAATATTACCACAAGCAAAATTATACATATAGGATAAAAAAAAACCTAAGGCCAATTAAAGTATCAATGGTACATTACTGACTGTAACTAAAGAAGAAAGGGACTTGGGAATTATTATTTCAGATTATTTAAAATTTGGTACACAATGTAGAAGTGCAGCCAGTAAGGCCAGTCGAATACTTGGTTGCATTGGGAGAGGTATTAGTAGCAGAAATAGCAAGGTTCTTATGCCACTTTACAGATCATTAGTTAGACCAAATCTTGAATACTGTGTACAGTTCTGGAGACCATTTCTTCAGAAAAATCTAAATAAATTAGATGCTGTCCAAAAGAGGGCTATTAAAATGGTACATGGTCTAAAATATAAAACATACAAAGAATGACTCCATGATCTAAATTTCTATAGTTTAGAGGATAGAAGGGAAAGATGTGACAGAAACCTTCAAATATATGAAGGGACTTAACTTAATAAAGTAGAAGCTAAAAGCATTTTCCTCAAAAAAATAAATGCCAAAACAAAGGGTCACAATCTAAAGTTAGAGGGTAGCAGATTCAGGAGAAATTTAAGGAAGCATTTTTTTACAGAAAGGATGGTAGATTCATAAAATAAACTTCCATTTGAGGTGGTAAACACAAAGACTGTAAAGGAATTAAAAAAATGCCTGGGACATGCATAAGGCTATCCTAAGGAAAAAGTAACATGTAATATGGGTAGACTTGATGGGCCTTTTTGGTTCTTATCTACCATCAAATTCTATCTTTCTATATAATTCAAGATAACATTATTTTCTACTTCTTCAATAAAAGAAGAAAATTAATAGAAATAATGGATGTTATCAAGTTTCACTTTCTAACTGCTGAGCCATATCATACCCTTGTGCTGAAGCAGTTTTCAGTCTTTTGCACTCGTATTTAGAATTCAGCCCTACATAAGTTATATCACAATCACCACAAATAACAGGTGAGTTTTTATCTATGTGTTTTATTGGGCGGGAGTAGTGGCTCTAAAAGTAAGACACATCAAATACACTTACCTGTGCCCTGTGTCCCTTACATGTCACACATGTACACTCACCTGTGCCCTGCGTCCCTTACATGTCACACATGTACACTCACCTGTGCCCTTTGTCTCTCAGACACATCCCACACATACACTCACCTGTGCCCTATGTCCCTTACATGTCACACACGTACACTCACCTGTGCCCCTTACATGTCACACGTACACTTTCCTGTGACCTGTGTCCCTTACATGTCACACACGTACACTCACCTGTGCCCATTACATGTCAAAAACATACACTCACCTGTGACCTGCATCCCTTACATGTCACACATGTACACTCACTTGTGCCCTTTGTCTCTCAGACACATTTCACACATACACTTACCTGTTATATTTCGTAGCCACTGATCTTCTGTTTGTTCCGTGTTACATGAAATCTTAGCATAATTTTCAACTGAAATAAAAAAAAAAAAGTCACTATTTACAGTGTCAATGGTCTCTTTTAAAAACTTAAGATTAAAATAAAATGTAAAAATTGTGTCATTTAATTTTACTAAACCTGAGTCTAGAATCACTAGCAGTCACATCTGGAAGAAATTCCATGTAGTGACAGCATATAAGTAAGCACAGCATGTGGCATGTAGTAAAGCAAGTTAGCTATGATTTAGTGACTTAACTAGCCTGCAAATACACCACCATTGTAGCCAATCAAAATTCCCTTGTGTATTACATGTTTTTTTTTTAGTTTTAAAAATAGAACCCATTCTAATGTTTTTCATTAAAACATCACATATGCTTTGCAAATGCACTCACATCACAGTAACAACCCCAATACCTGACTTGGGTACAATACAGCACTAGTATTCCAACAACCCCTGTACCTGACATGGGGACATTCCAGAACTAGTATATCAACAGCCCCTATAACTGACATGGAACAATACAGTAATTGTACTCCAACAGCACCCACTGTTCTTCCCAGGACCTTTCTAGCGGGTACACCATCCAGCGGATTTTACTGACTATCTGGCTAAAATGTTAGCCAATTTTAAGCATAAATTATCTGGATAGCTGAAAATGATAAAAAAATTATAAAATATCCCACTGCCCTTACCCAGCTACTTCACAATGCTACCCAGTTGGAAAAATTTTCTGTGGAGAACAGTGAGCCTCTATACCTGACATGGGGATAATACAGCACTAGTATTTCAACATCTTCTATACCTGACATGGTGACAAAACAGCACTAGAATTCCAACAGCCCCTATACCTGACATGGGGACAATGCAGCACTCCCTATATATATGACATAGTGATAATACAGCACTATTATTCCAACAGCCCCTATATCTGACATGGGGACAAAAAAGTACAAGTATTGCAACAGCCCTTAAACCTCACATGGCGACAATACAGCACTTGCATTTCAACAGCCCCTATACCTAAGATCGGGACAATATAGCACTAGTATTCTAACAGCCCTTACACCTGATGTGGGGAAAATATAGGCCTAGAATTCTAATAGCCCCAATACCTGGCATGGGAACAATACAGCACTAGTATTCCCGCAACCCCCTATACCTGACATGCAGACAATACAGGGAGTGCAGAATTATTAGGCAAGTTGTATTTTTGAGGATTAATTTTATTATTGAACAACAACCATGTTCTCAATGAACCCAAAAAACACATTAATATCAAAGCTGAATAGTTTTGGAAGTAGTTTTTAGTTTGTTTTTAGTTATAGCTATTTTAGGGGGATATTTGTGTGTGCAGGTGACTATTACTGTGCATAATTATTAGGCAACTTAACAAAAAACAAATATATACCCATTTCAATTATCTATTTTTACCAGTGAAACCAATATAACATCTCAACATTCACAAATATACATTTCTGACATTCAAAAACAAAACAAAAACAAATCAGTGACCAATATAGCCACCTTTCTTTGCAAGGACACTCAAAAGCCTGCCATCCATGGATTCTGTCAGTGTTTTGATCTGTTCACCATCAACATTGCGTGCAGCAGCAACCACAGCCTCCCAGACACTGTTCAGAGAGGTGTACTGTTTTCCCTCTTTGTAAATCTCACATTTGATGATGGACCACAGGTTCTCAATGGGGTTCAGATCAGGTGAACAAGGAGGCCATGTCATTAGATTTTCTTCTTTTATACCCTTTCTTGCCAGCCACGCTGTGGAGTACTTGGACGCGTGTGATGGAGCATTGTCCTGCATGAAAATCATGTTTTTCTTGAAGGATGCAGAATTCTTCCTGTACCACTGCTTGAAGAAGGTGTCTTCCAGAAACTGGCAGTAGGACTGGGAGTTGAGCTTGACTCCATCCTCAACCTGAAAAGGCCCCACAAGCTCATCTTTGATGATACCAGCCCAAACCAGTACTCCACCTCCACCTTGCTGGCGTCTGAGTCGGACTGGAGCTCTCTGCCCTTTACCAATCCAGCCACGGCCCATCCATCTGGCCCATCAAGACTCACTCTCATTTCATCAGTCCATAAAACCTTAGAAAAATCAGTCTTAAGATATTTCTTGGCCCAGTCTTGACGTTTCAGCTTGTGTGTCTTGTTCAGTGGTGGTCTTCTTTCAGCCTTTCTTACCTTGGCCATGTCTCTGAGTATTGCACACCTTGTGCTTTTGGGCACTCCAGTGATGTTGCAGCTCTGAAATATGGCCAAACTGGTGGCAAGTGGCATCTTGGCAGCTGCACGCTTGACTTTTCTCAGTTCATGGGCAGTTATTTTGCGCCTTGGTTTTTCCACACGCTTCTTGCGACCCTGTTGACTATTTTGAATGAAACGCTTGATTGTTCGATGATCACGCTTCAGAATCTTTGCAATTTTAAGAGTGCTGCATCCCTCTGCAAGATATCTCACTATTTTTTACTTTTCTGAGCCTGTCAAGTCCTTCTTTTGACCCATTTTGCCAAAGGAAAGGAAGTTGCCTAATAATTATGCACACCTGATATAGGGTGTTGATGTCATTAGACCACACCCCTTCTCATTACAGAGATGCACATCACCTAATATGCTTAATTGGTAGTAGGCTTTCGAGCCTATACAGCTTGGAGTAAGACAACATGCATAAAGAGGATAATGTGGTCAAAATACTAATTTGCCTAATAATTCTGCACACAGTGTACAGTACTAGTATTCAAACAACACCTATACCTGACATGGGGACAATACAGCACTAGTATACAAACAGCCACTATACTTGACATTGCGACATTTGATCACTGATAGTGTGAGGGGTTATGGTGCTAGACTTTTAAATGTAAAAGCACCAATAGGAACATTGCATGTAATTAACACCTTTTTTTGTTCAGATACAACCTTAAAGTCACAGTGAAACCATACCCTGAAATAAAAAGCAAAATCTGACCTAATCAAAATATAAATACATAAAGTGTTTAATTTAAATTTCTGGTCTAGCTTATGATAAAACATTAGTCAGAAGTAGTGTGTTTAGAAGACATTATTGGAAATGGGAAAAGGGAAATACTTATTGTTCAATAAACAAGTCCACGTCCATACGGGAATTCAAACCAGAGGGGTGCCTGATGTTTAGATGTAGAATCCAAAATACCTCTTTTTCATTATTCTCCTCCCTATAACCACTTCTCCTGCCCTCTGGGACAAAATCTATTCCTTTGACTTTTGACAGAGAACGGTCTGAATTATGGTGTATTCTGAAATGTCTGGCTATGGGTGTATTGGACTCAGGGTCCTCTATAGCCCTTAAATGTTCTAAAAATCTGTCTCTGAGAGCTCTCTAACGGCTAGATTTGGAGTTTGGCGGTAAAAGGGCTGTTAACGCTCCGCGGGCTTTTTTCTGGCCGCACCATAAATTTAACTCTGGTATCGAGAGTTAAAACAAATGCTGCGTTAGGCTCCAAAAAAGGAGCGTAGAGCATTTTTACCGCAAATACAACTCTCGATACCAGAGTTGCTTACGGACGCGGCCGGCCTCAAAAACGTGCTCGTGCACGATTCTCCCATAGGAAACAATGGGGCTGTTTGAGCTGAAAAAAAACCTAACACCTGCAAAAAAGCCGCGTTCAGCTCCTAACGCAGCCCCATTGTTTCCTATGGGGAAACACTTCCTACGTCTGCACCTAACACTCTAACATGTACCCCGAGTCTAAACACCCCTAGCCTTACACTTATTAACCCCTAATCTGCCGCCCCCGCTATCGCTGACCCCTGCATTACACTTTTAACCCCTAATCTGCCGCTCCGTAAACCGCCGCCACCTACGTTATCCCTATGTACCCCTAATCTTCTGCCCCTAACATCGCCGACCCCTATGTTATATTTATTAACCCCTAATCTGCCCCCCACAACGTCGCCGACACCTACCTACACTTATTAACCCCTAATCTGCCGAGCGGACCTGAGCGCTACTATAATAAAGTTATTAACCCCTAATCCGCCTCACTAACCCTATCATAAATAGTATTAACCCCTAATCTGCCCTCCCTAACATCGCCGACACCTACCTTCAATTATTAACCCCTAATCTGCCGACCGGAGCTCACCGCTATTCTAATAAATGTATTAACCCCTAAAGCTAAGTCTAACCCTAACACTAACACCCCCCTAAGTTAAATATAATTTTTATCTAACGAAATAAATTAACTCTTATTAAATAAATGATTCCTATTTAAAGCTAAATACTTACCTGTAAAATAAATCCTAAAATAGCTACAATGTAATTATAATTTATATTGTAGCTATATTAGGATTAATATTTATTTTACAGGTAACTTTGTATTTATTTTAACCAGGTACAATAGCTATTAAATAGTTAAGAACTATTTAATAGTTACCTAGTTAAAATAATTACAAATTTACCTGTAAAATAAATCCTAACCTAAGTTATAATTAAACCTAACACTACCCTATCAATAAAATAATTAAATAAACTACCTACAATTACCTACAATTAACCTAACACTACACTATCAATAAATTAATTAAACACAATTGCTACAAATAAATACAATTAAATAAACTATCTAAAGTACAAAAAATAAAAAAGAACTAAGTTACAGAAAATAAAAAAATATTTACAAACATAAGAAAAATATTACAACAATTTTAAACTAATTACACCTACTCTAAGCCCCCTAATAAAATAACAAAGACCCCCAAAATAAAAAATTCCCTACCCTATTCTAAAATACAAAAATTACAAGCTCTTTTACCTTACCAGCCCTGAACAGGGCCCTTTGCGGGGCATGCCCCAAGAATTTCAGCTCTTTTGCCTGTAAAAAAAAACATACAATACCCCCCCCCCAACATTACAACCCACCACCCACATACCCCTAATCTAACCCAAACCCCCCTTAAATAAACCTAACACTAAGCCCCTGATGATCTTCCTACCTTGTCTTCACCATGCCAGGTTCACCGATCCGTCCTGGCTCCAAGATCTTCATCCAACCCAAGCGGGGGTTGGCGATCCATAATCCGGTGCTCCAAAGTCTTCCTCCTATCCGGCAAGAAGAGGACATCCGGACCGGCAAACATCTTCTCCAAGCGGCATCTTCTATGTTCTTCCATCCGATGACGACCGGCTCCATCTTGAAGACCTCCAGCGCGGATCCATCCTCTTCTTCCGACGACTAGACGACGAATGACGGTTCCTTTAAGGGACGTCATCCAAGATGGCGTCCCTCGAATTCCGATTGGCTGATAGGATTCTATCAGCCAATCGGAATTAAGGTAGGAATTTTCTGATTGGCTGATGGAATCAGCCAATCAGAATCAAGTTCAATCCGATTGGCTGATCCAATCAGCCAATCAGATTGAGCTCGCATTCTATTGGCTGATCGGAACAGCCAATAGAATGCGAGCTCAATCTGATTGGCTGATTGGATCAGCCAATCGGATTGAACTTGATTCTGATTGGCTGATTCCATCAGCCAATCAGAAAATTCCTACCTTAATTCCGATTGGCTGATAGAATCCTATCAGCCAATCGGAATTCGAGTGACGCCATCTTGGATGACGTCCCTTAAAGGAACCGTCATTCGTCGTCTAGTCGTCGGAAGAAGAGGATGGATCCGCGCTGGAGGTCTTCAAGATGGAGCCGGTCGTCATCGGATGGAAGAACATAGAAGATGCCGCTTGGAGAAGATGTTTGCCGGTCCGGATGTCCTCTTCTTGCCGGATAGGAGGAAGACTTTGGAGCACCGGATTATGGATCGCCAACCCCCGCTTGGGTTGGATGAAGATCTTGGAGCCAGGACGGATCGGTGAACCTGGCATGGTGAAGACAAGGTAGGAAGATCATCAGGGGCTTAGTGTTAGGTTTATTTAAGGGGGGTTTGGGATAGATTAGGGGTATGTGGGTGGTGGGTTGTAATGTTGGGGAGGGGGTATTGTATGTTTTTTTTTACAGGCAAAAGAGCTGAAATTCTTGGGGCATGCCCCGCAAAGGGCCCTGTTCAGGGCTGGTAAGGTAAAAGAGCTTGTAATTTTTGTATTTTAGAATAGGGTAGGGAATTTTTTATTTTGGGGGTCTTTGTTATTTTATTAGGGGGCTTAGAGTAGGTGTAATTAGTTTAAAATTGTTGTAATATTTTTCTTATGTTTGTAAATATTTTTTTATTTTCTGTAACTTAGTTCTTTTTTATTTTTTGTACTTTAGATAGTTTATTTAATTGTATTTATTTGTAGCAATTGTGTTTAATTAATTTATTGATAGTGTAGTGTTAGGTTAATTGTAGGTAATTGTAGGTAGTTTATTTAATTATTTTATTGATAGGGTAGTGTTAGGTTTAATTATAACTTAGGTTAGGATTTATTTTACAGGTAAATTTGTAATTATTTTAACTAGGTAACTATTAAATAGTTCTTAACTATTTAATAGCTATTGTACCTGGTTAAAATAAATACAAAGTTACCTGTAAAATAAATATTAATCCTAAAATAGCTATAATATAAATGTAATTTATATTGTAGCTATATTAGGATTTATTTTACAGGTAAGTATTTAGCTTTAAATAGGAATCATTTATTTAATAAGAGTTAATTTATTTCGTTAGATAAAAATTATATTTAACTTAGGGGGGTGTTAGTGTTAGGGTTAGACTTAGCTTTAGGGGTTAATACATTTATTAGAATAGCGGTGAGCTCCGGTCGGCAGATTAGGGGTTAATAATTGAAGGTAGGTGTCGGCGATGTTAGGGAGGGCAGATTAGGGGTTAATACTATTTATGATAGGGTTAGTGAGGCGGATTAGGGGTTAATAACTTTATTATAGTAGCGCTCAGGTCCGCTCGGCAGATTAGGGGTTAATAAGTGTAGGTAGGTGTCGGCGACGTTGTGGGGGGCAGATTAGGGGTTAATAAATATAACATAGGGGTCGGCGATGTTAGGGGCAGAAGATTAGGGGTACATAGGGATAACGTAGGTGGCGGCGATTTGCGGTCGGAAGATTAGGGGTTAATTATTTTAAGTAGCTTGCGGCGACGTTGTGTGGGGCAAGTTAGGGGTTAATAAATATAATATAGGGGTCGGCGGGGTTAGGGGCAGCAGATTAGGGGTACATAAGTATAACGTAGGTGGCGGTCGGCAGATTAGGGGTTAAAAATTTTAATCGAGTGGCGGCGATGTGGGGGGACCTCGGTTTAGGGGTACATAGGTAGTTTATGGGTGTTAGTGTACTTTAGGGTACAGTAGTTAAGAGCTTTATGAACCGGCGTTAGCCAGAAAGCTCTTAACTCCTGCTTTTTTCAGGCGGCTGGAATCTTGTCGTTAGAGCTCTAACGCTCACTGCAGAAACGACTCTAAATACCAGCGTTAGAAAGATCCCATTGAAAAGATAGGCTACGCAAATGGCGTAGGGGGATCTGCGGTATGGAAAAGTCGCGGCTGTAAAGTGAGCGTTAGACCCTTTAATCACTGACTCCAAATACCAGCGGGCGGCCAAAACCAGCGTTAGGAGCCTCTAACGCTGGTTTTGACGGCTACCGCCGAACTCTAAATCTAGGCCTAAGTTTTACCTGTGTACTGTATGTTACAGCCTAAACAAGTTAATAAATAAACTACATGTGTAGTATTGCAGTTAATAAAGTAGCAAATCTCAAAGGTCTTATTGTTACTAGTAATTCCTGATTCAAAAGTACTACCTTGAATAACATGTTCACAGGTTTAACATCTCGAATCACAACATTTATAGCATCTCTTTCTTTTGGTTAACCATGTAGTGTTTACTTGTTTGGAAAGCACGGAGGGAGAGAGGACATTCCTTAGTGTTTGGCTTTTTTAGATACAAACTTAACTCCTCATTCTACTTTATCTGAGAGCATAGGCTCACTATGTAAAATGGGTATATGTTATTTGATTAAACCACAGAATAAGTGATATTCCTTACTGTATGTTGTTATAAATAAAGGTGGTCGTTTGGTGCCTCTATTAAATTGTTTTTTATTTTTTACAAGTGTGGCACAAGGGATTTGATCAACCTCGGCCTTGACCTTATTTAAAAGGTCCTTATCATAGCCTCTATCTAGGAGTCTTTTTATGGTGTTACTTGCCTCCTTTTCATAAAAATCTGGTTGTGACCAAATTCTTTTGATTCTAATTAGCTGCCCCTTGGGTATGGACTTAAGCAAGTGTGGAGAGTGACAGGTCTTGGAATTCAAGATAGTGTTCCCAGCATTGGGCTTACGATAAAGATTGGTGATAATAATCTGTATATCAGGGTTGGGAAAAAGAGACAGATCTAAGAAATTCAGGGAGGCCCTGCTATGTTCAATTGAAAATTTTAAATTAATGTCATTGTGCATGATATTATAATCATGAAAAGCATTAACGGATTCCTCTGAACCATCCCAAATTAGGATAAGGTTGTCATTGTAGTGACCAAAATAAACAATGTGTTCTCTAAGAGGGTTATTATCTCCAAAGATGTGGAGAAGCTCCCACCAACCCAAATATAGATCTTTATGCACTTTGGGAAAATAGTGAAAAACTGCTGTAACAGGGTAATCAGGCATTAAATAGTCAATCATATGCGACTTAATCACCCCACATTTGTCTGCTAGTTCCACTAAGGATTTAAGTGTAGATTTGTATTCCCTAGTGGGATTTGATTTTAGTAAAAGGTAAGCTTCCCTGACATAGCCCTGTCTGTTTAGAACCACAATATTACCTCCCTTATCGGAATCACAAATGACTAACTGATTGTTGTTTTCAAGGTTTTGCATTTCTTTTTTCTCCAAAGGAGTGTCACGCCATTGCGCCGCTCTGGCTGTTGTCAGGGACGCTGTGCTTGCTCTCGGCACGGCAATGACGTCATCGCCACACATTAGTGTCTCCCTCTGCCGGTTGGTCCCTTTGAACTCCTCTTGGCGCGAATCAGCGCCTATGTAAGTACCTGTAGTGCTTACAAACACTGCCCAAGTATAGGTGCAACTGTGTGTGCTTGTGGGTTTTCTTTTCTGAACTGCTGGATTGCTACACTGTTGCTGAACTCTGCCTGTCTGACCACTCTACCTGCTTAACCCCTTAACTTCTGGATTGCTACTCTGTTGCTGAACTCTGCCTGTCTGACCACTCTGCCTGCTTAACCCCTGAACTGCTGGATTGCTACACTGTTGCTGAACTGTGCCTGTCTGACCACTCTGCTTGCTTAACCCCTGAACTGCTGGATTGCTACACTGTTGCTGAACTGTACCTGTCTGATCACTCTGCCTGCTTAACCCCTGAACTGCTGGATTGCTACACTGTTGCTGAACTCTGCCTGTCTGACCACTCTACCTGCTTAACCCCTGAACTGTTGGATTGCTATACTGTTACCAAACTCTGCCTGTCTGGTCCTTCTATTGGTTTATCCCTGAACTGTTATACTGCTGGATTTCCTTTTGTTTCTGACTCCTGCCTGTTCCTGGTCCTTCTATTGGTTTATCCCTGAACTACTATACTGCTGGATTGTCTTCCTGTTGCCGCCATGGACTACCCTGCCCATTGTGAGTACTGCTTACCTCATTTTACAAACTCTCTCTGCTCTGGGATATTTCCTATCATTCCACTGGACGTTACAGTGAGATTGTCTCTGAGGGGTAAGGAATGTGTTACTTTCTGTTTAAGACGTGTTATTTGGGTTTCTATGGTATGTTGGAACACTAATGTCTGACCCCTGGTGTGAACTGGATAAAAAGTGCTTTTACACTTAAATTTCTCCAGAGGTATACTTGATTTAGAGGGACCAAAATATGTGTATCCATTATTTAGTGAATGTAGCTGTGCTATATCATGTATACTACATAATTCACTAAAAGTAAGATTTTGGGTATCAGCATCACATATCTCAGGTAACTGTGTGTCAGATTCAGCCTGTTCGGGGGCCCCTGAGGTCCCATGGAAATGTTTCGTAAGTGTAAGCGATCTAACAAATCTATTAACATCAAGAATAGTTTCGAACAGGTTGAAGTGATATGTTAGAGCCTAACCCAGACCCTTGGAAAGAATAGACAATTCATGTGCACTTAGATCATGGCTTGAAAGATTAATCAAATTTTTTGTATATATGTCTGTCTTAGTTTTTGTCGTGTCCTGGGACCCTGGTGAGTGGGTATGTGTTACTTTCATCTGGTGATGTATGCCCTTGTTTTTTATCCAACTGACGGTTTCTACTCATACTCCCTCTACGTACCTTTTTTTTTTTTTTTAATAATAGGGCGTAGAGGGACTGACTCGTTTTTTGACTGTTTGGTATTTGGTGTAGATGGTGTGACGGATACCGGCTACCCCGACTGAGTATCTCCGCTAAGAGGGTCCTTCTTGTCCCTGGAACTTGTAGCTATAGAGCGGAGGAAAGTGAATATAGCCGGAACCCACCCAAATAACCAGACAGAACCAGTGTTCAGGTGGAACATGAACAAATGAACATACTTTATTGTGAAAACACACACTCTTATATAAACCCAGCTCATCTTGATAAGGGTCTTATCAGCCCCCCAGATCTCCCGCCATTCCCGGCCCTCCAGACAGGCTGCCACCCCTCCATAGTTTCCATAGTCTCATAGAGTCCCAGTGATATAGAGGTGGTGGTTTTGGGGTGATCCCAGTGGAGCGGCGGCACTTTCAGGGTGTCGTTGGAAAGCCCTAGGCCCCCAGAGCGGCAGCTGGTCAAATGTACACCGGGTAAGCCTGGGGGAGTAGGGTTGTAGAGGGAGGTTCGAAACCCCAAGTTCCCAAGGGAGCTTCCTTCCAGCAATCAAACCACATCTTACCCTTCCTAGGGGGTACCAATCCTCAAAAGAGCGGAGCTCTGGGGCAAAAGGCCGCTGGAGCTACCTGGGGTAAAGGTTAGCGGGTGGTGCGGCCGGCCGGTAGTTCCAGGAGCCCGGCCAGCAGAAAAAGGGTTAGACGGTCAACAATCAGCTCTTCTGTGAGGAGGTGCAAATAGTAAAACAAGAGACAGGAAGAGTTTGGGAGATCCTGTAAGCCCTGAAAAGGCCAACACTGGAGTAAAAAGGAGTGAGCCAGGAAGTAGGGGGGTGGGGGCAGCCTTGGCAGCCTGGTATCCGTGACAGTCCTCCCCCCTGAAAAGTCCGGCAGACCCGGCTATATCCACACATGGGTCGGCCTGAGGCTGTCCGGGGAGCTATTCCAACTCAGTTTGCCGGGAAAGGCCATCAGCATTCTGATAGCTCTTTCCCAGCCGGTTTTGGATAGTGAAGTTGAAGGGCTGCAAGGTTAAACTCCCCCGCAACAAGCGTCCATTGTCCCCAGAGACTCTGTTGAGACAGACCAAGGGGTTGTGGTCCGCGAGGACGGTGAAAGCCCTTCCATAGAGGTACGGTTGTAGCTTTTTAAGGGCCCACACCAGGGCCAGACAATCTTTCTCCACCACTGCGTAGCCTTTTTCTCTGGGCAATAGTTTCCTGCTGATATAGGCTACAGTGTGCTTATGGCCCTCTTCATCCACTTGTCTCAGTACTGCTCCCAACCAGAACATGGAGGCACACAAAAACATTTGGATGGGTACCCCTTGTAGAGGTCTTGGGTGGTCAGGAAGTTGCCACAGGCGATTTGGTCTAGGAGGTCATCTACCTGGGGCATAGGGTAGGCATCGGTTGTGGTTCTGTCATTGAGCCTACGGTAGTCTATGCAGAACTGGGTGGTCCCATCTCATTTGGGTACTAGTCCATAGCCAGAGCACATATGGCAGCTACGTCCTCTGGTCTCTGCTGATATGCCTTCAGCATGTTCACATGAAAGGACCAGCAGACCCGATCATCTGAGCATTTGGCTACTAGATAGGTTGTGTCACACAGCTGCTCTACTATTTGATAGGGTCCTTGCCAGGAAGCCTATAGCTTGTCAGTCTTGACAGGCTTCAGGGCCAGGACCTTCTGCCATACATCTAGGGTCTGGTTACGAGCATTTCTGTCGTACCACTGCTTCTGCCTACCTTGGGCGACCTGAAGGTTCTCTCGCACCCTCTCGGCGAGGTCCTCCAGTCGGTCCCTGAACTCCAGGACGTACCCCACAATAGAGCGCCCTTCCTCCCCCACTGATCATTCCTAGTGGGCTCTAAGGAGGTCTAGGGGCCCCCTTACCCTCCGGCCATACACTAATTCAAAGGGGAAGAACCCAGTGGATTCCTGGGGCCCCTCTCGGTATGCGAACAGGAGGTGCGGCAGGTATCTCTCCTAGTCTTTGTGAGAGGCTGAGAACGTCCTAAGCAGCTGCTTAAGGGTCCCGTTGAACCTCTCGCATAACCGATTAGTCTGGGGATGGTATGGAGAGCTCGGCAGGGGTCTTATCCCACAAAGCCTCCATAGCTGCTGGGTGAGCTCAGCAGTGAACTGGGTTCCTTGGTCTGAGATCACCTCCCTGGCAAATATCCGGAGCAGCGCATGGGCCACTGTCTCGGCCTGGATATTGGGCAGGGTGATTGCCTCCGGGTATCGGGTGGCATAATCTACCACTGTCAGGATATACTTTTTCCCGGAGGGGCTGGGACGGGGGAAAGGGACCAACAATGTCTACTGAAGGGTTCATCAATGATGGGGAGGGAGTGCAGGGAGGCTTTGGAGTGGTCCCCTGTCTTGCCTATCCTCCAGCAAACATCACAGGTCTGGCAGTACTGCCTAACATCCCCAGTAACCCCAGGCCACAAGAAGGTCTGAGACAGCCGGGGGCGGGTCCTAGTGATTCCTAGATGTCCTGCCAGGGGAATATCGTGCCCTATAAGCAGCAGATCATAGCAATTCTTTTGTGGTACCACCAGATGGTGCTTGGGCATCTTCCTGCCTCCCCCCCTCTTGGTAACCATATATAGGAGCCCTCCCATTCAAACCAGTCTCCTCCTAGGTCCCCTGGGTCAGTCCCTGCCCGAGCACGGTAGGGAGCTAAGGTCCGGTCTCTTAATGTCTCCTGGGCAAAGTCGGTGGGGATGCTTGTGTTCCCAGATCATGTGCGGTGGCCTGCCGTCTGACTTGAACCTGTGCTGTAAAGATCTGGAGCAACTTATGCCCAGCCCCACGAACTGTAAGGGACTCCTGTGTCCAGTCCAAATTGGTGACCATGTGTGGCTGGACAAGGGTAACAGTTGCCCTGCTGTCTCATAGTCCCTGGGCCTGCCGGACGTTGATCCAGAAAACCTGGCAGTGGTGCAGGCGGTTGTTGCCTGTCGCAGCTTTACGGGGCCAACCGCATGCAGGACCCCGACCTATTCTTCTGTCCATTCAGCATAGTCAGCTGGGCCCTCTGATTCTAAACAGTGGACGGCAGCCCTGGAGCTCCCAGCAGGGGCTCTGGACCATTGAGTCGGGGGGATTCCTTGCTCTTTCCCCCGCTGGACAGTGGGCTCTGAGATGACCCGTCTGATTACACCCATAGCACCTCCGGGGGGAAACTGGGCCCGGAGAGGCAGATGGGTGCCTGGTAGGTCTGGGGTTACAGGGGAGCCACCGGTGGGCGAGCGGAGGCTTGGGTGGATCAACTCATCAGGCGAGGCTCAGATCATACCGGACGCTGAGCATCCAGGAACTGATCGGCCAGGACGGCAGCTTGGTCGGACCCACTCTAGTATCTCCGGCGGGGAGTGCTCGAGGAGAATGAGCTGTGTGGCTTCGGCCAGGGTGGTTACTTGGCAGCCTGTGAACCAATAGTCCAAGGAGCGGGTAAACCAGTACGACCACTCTGTTGAAGGCTGCCCCTCTTCTCTCCTTATTCCTAGAAACTTCACCCGGTAAGCCTCCGGCATGATAGCATACTGGGCTAGGATATGCTCCTTTACCTGGTCACCCGAGGGTACAGTGTGGAAGGCCTGTAGGGCTCGCCTTGATAGTTTTCCGATCAGGAGAGTGATTCGGTCGGCACTGGCAATGCTCTGCAGTTCACACTGAGTCTTAAACACTTAGAGGTATCTGTCTATCTCCTCGTCTCCATCTTTAAAGGCACAGAAAGCCTTGTGTGGTAGTTTCTTTGGTGGGGAAGGGGGCTCTAGAGTGATCGACACGGCTCCCCCCATGGACTTTTGAACCTCCAGCATTCTGAGGTGGGTGGCGTCAGAGATTATCTGAGTGATAACTTCTTCTGGTGGGGTGGTCCGATAGAGGTCCAGTCGCCATTGGATCTACCTCTGTATTTCGGACATGGCTGTCCCCCCGGTTGATGTCTCGCTGGACCGGTTACTGCTCCAACTGCTGCCGGGCTCACTAGCCGGCTCGCTGGCTCGATTGCCTTCCATCAACTCGGCGATAATCGCTGTCTTTGACTTATTGCCTGCGACTGGCCCATGGGCTTCCAACAGGTCTTTGATCGTACTCTTCCTGAGCTCAGAGTACTGCTGCTCCATCCGAAGAAAGCTTCAGTTGGTGGATTGGATGTTCCAGGTAGACGGAAGCATCCCACCGCTGCCAACCAATTGTGATGAACACCGGCTACCCCGACTGGGTAGCTCCGCCAAGAGGGTCCTTCCTGTCCCTGGAACTTGTAGTTATAGAGCAGAGGAAAGTGATTATAGCCGGAACCCACCCAAATAACCAGACAGAACCAGTATTCAGATGCAACATGAACATACTTTATTGTGAAAACACACACACTTATATACACCCAGCTCATCTTGTTAAGGGTCTTATCAGTCCCGCAGATCTCCCGCCATTCCTGTGGCGTTGGAAAGCCCTCAGCCCCCAGATGCCACAGTCCAAAAAGAATCATGATTTGTTTCCGGGGGCCGGAGCGGCAGCTGGTCAAGCGTACACCAGGTAAGCCAGGGGGAGTAGGGTTGTAGAAGAGGGTCCAAAACCCTTCCGACAATCACCCCACCTCTTGCCCTCCCTAGGGGCTACTAATTCCCAAAAGAGCGGAGCTCTAGGACAAAGGGCCGCTGGAGTGACCTGGGGTAAAGGTTATAGGTTATCCAGGGTGGTGTGGTCGGCCGGTAGTTCCAGGAGCCCAGCCAGCCGGAAAGGGGTTAGGTAGTCAGCAATCAGCTCTTTTGTGAGGAAGTGCAAATAGTAAAACAAGAGACAGGAAGAGTTTGGGAGATCCCGTATCCCCTGAAAAGGCCAAAACTAGTGTAAAAAGGAGTGAGCCAGGTAGTAGGGAGGTGGGGGTAGCCTTGTATCTGTGACAGATGTTATGTGTAGAGCTGACATTGTGTCAGAAACAGGATCAGCCACTAGGTTAGAGTCACTGTCAAAAGTTTCACAGTCATATTTTGTGTCACTAAAAGTGACCCTTCAGTTGCTTTTTTGTCTTTTGTCTGAGCCTCTTGTTTTTATTGATGTTGTCAGTTCTGAACTGTGAGCTAGATTACCATTTATATACATTACTGAACAAAAAGGAGGGATCCCACAGTTTGTTAGAAAAAAAGAAGAAATATCTATTTAATCTTAACTGACCTTGTTATCTAAATAGTTGAAATAGGTAATTAGTCGGGAGTGTGCTTAGAGCATATTACAACATTAGTATTGAAGAAAAGGACCATATTAAGAAAATAGGGAAAGAATGCTCTTTCTACACATAGAGTATATATGTTTCCACTTAAAATTTTACTTTTACTAGTTATGGTTAAAAGGCAGCACTTATAAAGATTGTATCTAGCGTGCCAGAGAAATAATTAAAAACACAACTCTGTAATAGCGACTTATGCAAGCTGTTTCAAAGTTGCTAACTATAGGTTGTCTATCACATATGAGGGTATAATGAAAGGGGAAAACCGAACTAATAGTGTTAGGTAAATAAAAGAGCCTCTATTAAGGAACTGTGTTATGTATTGCCCTATATTAGGGTAGATAAGCTACTTACCATATATCCCTTCCCCATCTTTCCCACCAGTGCAGTACCCCAAAAAATACTTTCAAACATCTTTGGGGTTGATAAACCCTCCCACTGAGCTCTTAATTGGTCCGTAGTGTGGAGCAGGAAATGTAAGCTATTGGTTCAATGAACTGTCAATAAAAATCAATTAGTAGATTGGAACAACTTAACTCTATGTATTCCATTTGGAATGCAAATTTTGAAGGTTTGTGCACAGGTAGACTGATTATGTTACAATGTTATTTAACATTATGTCACAATGTTAAATATAGCTGGGGTTTATGTACAGTACACTTTCTATAATACTGCTCTAAAATGGATTGATAAAAGAGGGTGGCCGCTTGTGAAAGTGATAAAGAAATATTATATACTAAGTGAAGTAAAAGGAAATAAAAATTAAAAAGAAAATGACTCTTGTTAGATTATAAAAGAAAATCGTGTTTTGTTACACCCTAAAATAAGATGAAATAAAATGAAATAAATTAAAAATTTGACCATATTAAGAACATTACAGAGCACTTTGTGTATAGAGTTGTTTAGATAGCCTGCATACCGTAAATTAAAAGTGTGTACATGGTTATTTAATTATTTGGCAGTGCTGTAGATAATGTTAATATTATCATAAGTAATTTTCAAAAGTGTGTACAGATGTGCACCCTTAAAATTTAAAGTTGATACTGTCATTTTGATCATTATGAATGTTCAATAGATGAACTTTAATGTGAACATTGCCTATGCATTTTCAGTGTCGGAGGTTTGTGCACATTTTTTTAATGCTGGAAGTAGCTTTTTTTTTCAATTTAGTTGCATACGGGGAGCAACATTATTAGTGGAGGGGAAAGAATGCTTATCCTACGTGACTTGTATTGATATTAGTATGATTAAAAAACTTAAAATAGCAAGTGGATCTTAGGGAGTGTGAAAGGTGAATATGATGTTGGTGTAAAAGTGAGTGTGGAAATTAATATTTCTGTTTGAGGCAATGATTAAAACGTGATTTAATGTGAAGAGTGATTTTGCTAAAAAGTGTCCGGTCTCTTAATGTCTCCTGGGCGAAGTCGGTGGGGATGCCCAGGAGAGCTGGTCAGTGGTTGGGGTAGGAGTCGGGGTGTAGTGGGTTACTTGTGTTCCCAGATCATGTGCGGTGGCCTGCCGTCTGACTTGAACCGGTGCTGTAAAGATCTGGAGCAACTTACGCCCAGCCCCACGAACTGTAAGGGACTCCTGTGTCCAGTCCGAATTGGTGACCATGTGTGGCTGGACAAGGGTAACAGTTGCCCTGCTGTCTCATAGTCCCTGGGCCTGCCGGACGTTGATCCAGAAAACCTGGCAGTGGTGCAGGCGGTTGTTGCCTGTCGCAGCTTTACGGGGCCAACCGCATGCAGGACCCCGACTTATTCTTCTGCCCATTCAGCATAGTCAGCTGGGCCCTCTGATTCTAAACAGTGGACGGCAGCCCTGGAGCCCCCAGCAGGGGCTCTGGTCCATTGAGTCGGGGGGATTCCTTGCTCTTTCCCCCGCTGGACAGTGGGCTCTGAGATGACCCGTCTGATTACACCCGTAGCACCTCCGGGGTGAACTGGGCCCGGAGAGGCAGATGGGTGCCTGCTAGGTCTGGGGTTACAGGGGAGCCACCGGTGGGCGAGCGGAGGCTTGGGTGGATCAACTCATCAGGCGAGGCTCAGATCATACCCAACGCTGAGCATCCAGGAACTGATCGGCCAGGACGGCAGCTTGGTCAGACCCACTCTAGTATCTCCGGCGGGGAGTGCTCGAGGAGAATGAGCTGTGTGGCTTCGGCCAGGGTGGTTACTTGGCAGCCTGTGAACCAATAGTCCAAGGAGCGGGTAAACCAGTACGACCACTCTGTTAAAGGCTGCCCCTCTTCTCTCCTTATTCCTAGAAACTTCACCCGGTAAGCCTCCGGCATGATAGCATACTGGGCTAGGATATGCTCCTTTACCTGGTCACCCGAGGGTACAGTGTGGAAGGCCCCTAGGGCTCCCCTTGATAGTTTTCCGATCAGGAGGGTGATTCGGTCGGCACTGGCAATGCTCTGCAGTTCACACTGAGTCTTAAACACTTAGAGGTATCTGTCTATCTCCTCGTCTCCGTCTTTAAAGGCACAGAAAGCCTTGTGTGGTAGTTTCTTTGGTGGGGAAGGGGGCTCTAGAGTGATCAACACGGCTCCCCCCATGGACTTTTGAACCTCCAGCATTCTGAGGTGGGTGGCGTTGGAGATTATCTGAGTGATAACTTCTTCTGGTGGGGTGGTTCCATAGAGGTCCAGTCGCCATTGGATCTACCTCTGTATTTCGGACATGGCTGTCCCCCCGGTTGATGTCTCGCTGGACCGGTTACTGCTCCAACTGCTGCCGGGCTCACTAGCCGGCTCGCTGGCTCGATTGCCTTCCATCAACTCGGCGATAATCACTTCCTTTGACTTATTGCCGGCGACTGGCCCATGGGCTTCCAACAGGTCTTTGATCGTACTCTTCCTGAGCTCAGAGTACTGCTGCTCCATCCGAAGAAAGCTTCAGTTGGTGGATTGGATGTTCCAGGTAGACGGAAGCATCCCACCGCTGCCAACCAATTGTGATGGACACCGGCTACCCCGACTGGGTAGCTCCACCAAGAGGGTCCTTCCTGTCCCTGGAACTTGTAGCTATAGAGCAGAGGAAAGTGATTATAGCCGGAACCCACCCAAATAACCAGACAGAACCAGTATTCAGATGCAACATGAACATACTTTATTGTGAAAACACACACACTTATATACACCCAGCTCATCTTGTTAAGGGTCTTATCAGTCCCGCAGATCTCCCGCCATTCCTGTGGCGTTGGAAAGCCCAAAGCCCCCAGATGCCACAGTCCAAAAAGAATCATGATTTGTTGCCGGGGGCCGGAGCAGCAGCTGGTCAAGTGTACACCAGGTAAGCCAGGGGGAGTAGGGTTGTAGAAGAGGGTCCGAAACCCCAAATTCCCAAGGGAGCTTCCTTCCGACAATCACCCCACCTCTTGCCCTCCCTAGGGGCTACTAATTCCCAAAAGAGCGGAGCTCTAGGACAAAGGGCCGCTGGAGTGACCTGGGGTAAAGGTTATAGGTTATCCAGGGTGGTGTGGTCGGCCGGTAGTTCCAGGAGCCCAGCCAGCCAGAAAGGGGTTAGGTAGTCAGCAATCAGCTCTTTTGTGAGGAAGTGCAAATAGTAAAACAAGAGACAGGAAGAGTTTGGGAGATCCCGTATCCCCTGAAAAGGCCAAAACTAGTGTAAAAAGGAGTGAGCCAGGTAGTAGGGAGGTGGGGGTAGCCTTGTATCTGTGACAGATGTTATGTGTAGAGCTGACATTGTGTCAGAAACAGGATCAGCCACTAGGTTAGAGTCACTGTCAAAAGTTTCACAGTCATATTTTGTGTCACTAAAAGTGACCCTTCAGTTGCTTTTTTGTCTTTTGTCTGAGCCTCTTGTTTTTATTGATGTTGTCAGTTCTGAACTGTGAGCTAGATTACCATTTATATACATTACTGAACAAAAAGGAGGGATCCCACAGTTTGTTAGAAAAAAAGAAGAAATATCTATTTAATCTTAACTGACCTTGTTATCTAAATAGTTGAAATAGGTAATTAGTCGGGAGTGTGCTTAGAGCATATTACAACATTAGTATTGAAGAAAAGGACCATATTAAGAAAATAGGGAAAGAATGCTCTTTCTACACATAGAGTATATATGTTTCCACTTAAAATTTTACTTTTATTAGTTATGGTTAAAAGGTAGCACTTATAAAGATTGTATCTAGCGTGCCAGAGAAATAATTAAAAACACAACTCTGTAATAGCGACTTATGTAAGCTGTTTCAAAGTTGCTAACTATAGGTTGTCTATCACATATGAGGGTATAATGAAAGGGGAAAACCGAACTAATAGTGTTAGGTAAATAAAAGAGCCTCTATTAAGGAACTGTGTTATGTATTGCCCTATATTAGGGTAGATAAGCTACTTACCATATATCCCTTCCCCATCTTTCCCACCAGTGCAGTACCCCAAAAAAATACTTTCAAACATCTTTGGGGTTGATAAACCCTCCTACTGAGCTCTTAATTGGTCCGTAGTGTGGAGCAGGAAATGTAAGCTATTGGTTCAATGAACTGTCAATAAAAATCAATTAGTAGATTGGAACAACTTAACTCTATGTATTCCATTTGGAATGCAAATTTTGAAGGTTTGTGCACAGGTAGACAGATTATGTTACAATGTTATTTAACATTATGTCACAATGTTAAATATAGCTGGGGTTTATGTACACTTTCTATAATACTGCTCTAAAATGGATTGATAAAAGAGGGTGGCCGCTTGTGAAAGTGATAAAGAAATATTATATACTAAGTGAAGTAAAAGGAAATAAAAATTAAAAAGAAAATGACTCTTGTTAGATTATAAAAGAAAATCGTGTTTTGTTACACCCTAAAATAAGATGAAATAAAATGAAATAAATAAAAAATTTGACCATATTAAGAACATTACAGAGCACTGTGTGTATAGAGTTGTTTAGATAGCCTGGATACCGTAAATTAAAAGTGTGTACATGGTTATTTTATTATTTGGCAGTGCTGTAGATAATGTTAATATTATCATAAGTAATTTTCAAAAGTGTGTACAGATGTGCACCCTTAAAATTTAAAGTTGATACTGTCATTTTTATCATTATGAATGTTCAATAGATGAACTTTAATGTGAACATTGCCTATGCATTTTCAGTGTCGGAGGTTTGTGCACATTTTTTTAATGCTGGAAGTAGCTTTTTTATTTTCAATTTAGTTGCATACGTGGAGCAACGTTATTAGTGGAGGGGAAAGAATGCTTATCCTACGTGACTTGTATTGATATTAGTATGATTAAAAAACTTAAAATAGCTCTCTCCCTGTGTACCGCCTCTCTACGTTCTTCACCCCTCTTCTTTCTCTACTCTGCCTTCACTCTTACAACTAGAAGCTACCTGTTTTGTGTGCTGAGACAGAGAGAGGTAATTTTTTGGCTAACCAGGATTTCGCTATATGTTATTATTAGTTTTATTTGTTTGAAAAATACTAGACAAAAATCAAGCTATTGAAAGGCCGTCATTATTGACCATCTCTGAATATTGTATTCATGTTTGTAACAAATTTCTTGCATGACGTACCTAATCTATGTAATGTTACTTATTACCTTATAATAAAGCTTGTTTATAAAAAAAAAAAAAAAAAAAAACTTAAA
This sequence comes from Bombina bombina, assembly GCF_027579735.1. Lineage (NCBI taxonomy): Eukaryota > Metazoa > Chordata > Amphibia > Anura > Bombinatoridae > Bombina > Bombina bombina. Next base: position 863,547,952 of record NC_069502.1, on the reverse strand, counting down.
ATAGCAAGTGGATCTTAGGGAGTGTGAAAGGTGAATATGATGTTGGTGTAAAAGTGAGTGTGGAAATTAATATTTCTGTTTGAGGCAATGATTAAAACGTGATTTAATGTGAAGAGTGATTTTGCTAAAAAGTGTAAAGTGACTAAATATGCGTGCTGTATTTGTAGTTAGGAAATACTAACCGATATTACTATTGAGCTCTGTATTTGTAGTTAGGAAATACTAACAGATATTACTATTGAGCTCTGTATAGCTCACAGTGGCTTAAGTGAGTGAAGGTGATGGAAAAGAAAAAGAAAACAAACAACTTTATAATTATACAAGCGTACTGTGCGATGTTGTGAGTCAAAGTGAACTGAGCTTAAAAGATCTTAGGAAAGATATGATAATACACATGTTTTAAAGATTGTATATAGTGTGCCAGAGAAATAATTAAAAACACAACTCTGGGGGGGGGCGGAGCTAGCCTGAGACCAGAGCAGACGTGTTTTCATTGAGCTCCTGCATTCTTACAACAAACTTTAGATTTAAAACCCTTTTTTCTTTTCTTTTACTTGTTTCTCAGCCTACCTAAAGTACTAATTAGCTGATGAGACTAGCCTGTTGTTGGTTGCTGCGGGAAAAACAGAATTTATGTTTACCTGATAAATTACTTTCTCCAACGGTGTGTCCGGTCCACGGCGTCATCCTTACTTGTGGGATATTCTCTTCCCCAACAGGAAATGGCAAAGAGCCCAGCAAAGCTGGTCACATGATCCCTCCTAGGCTCCGCCTACCCCAGTCATTCGACCGACGTTAAGGAGGAATATTTGCATAGGAGAAACCATATGATACCGTGGTGACTGTAGTTAAAGAAAATAAATTATCAGACCTGATTAAAAAACCAGGGCGGGCCGTGGACCGGACACACCGTTGGAGAAAGTAATTTATCAGGTAAACATAAATTCTGTTTTCTCCAACATAGGTGTGTCCGGTCCACGGCGTCATCCTTACTTGTGGGAACCAATACCAAAGCTTTAGGACACGGATGAAGGGAGGGAGCAAATCAGGTCACCTAAATGGAAGGCACCACGGCTTGCAAAACCTTTCTCCCAAAAACAGCCTCAGAAGAAGCAAAAGTATCAAACTTGTAAAATTTGGTAAAAGTGTGCAGTGAAGACCAAGTCGCTGCCCTACATATCTGATCAACAGAAGCCTCGTTCTTGAAGGCCCATGTGGAAGCCACAGCCCTAGTGGAATGAGCTGTGATTCTTTCAGGAGGCTGCCGTCCGGCAGTCTCGTAAGCCAATCTGATGATGCTTTTAATCCAAAAAGAGAGAGAGGTAGAAGTTGCTTTTTGACCTCTCCTTTTACCAGAATAAACAACAAACAAGGAAGATGTTTGTCTAAAATCCTTTGTAGCATCTAAATAGAATTTTAGAGCGCGAACAACATCCAAATTGTGCAACAAACGTTCCTTCTTCGAAACTGGTTTCGGACACAAAGAAGGCACGACTATCTCCTGGTTAATGTTTTTGTTAGAAACAACTTTTGGAAGAAAACCAGGTTTAGTACGTAAAACCACCTTATCTGCATGGAACACCAGATAAGGAGGAGAACACTGCAGAGCAGATAATTCTGAAACTCTTCTAGCAGAAGAAATTGCAACCAAAAACAAAACTTTCCAAGATAATAACTTAATATCAACGGAATGTAAGGGTTCAAACGGAACCCCCTGAAGAACTGAAAGAACTAAGTTGAGACTGCAAGGAGGAGTCAAAGGTTTGTAAACAGGCTTGATTCTAACCAGAGCCTGAACAAAGGCTTGAACATCTGGCACAGCTGCCAGCTTTTTGTGAAGTAACACAGACAAGGCAGAAATCTGTCCCTTCAAGGAACTTGCAGATAATCCTTTCTCCAATCCTTCTTGGAGAAAGGATAGAATCTTAGGAATCTTTACCTTGTCCCAGGGGAATCCTTTAGATTCACACCAACAGATATATTTTTTCCATATTTTGTGGTAAATTTTTCTAGTTACAGGCTTTCTGGCCTGAACAAGAGTATCAATAACAGAATCTGAGAACCCTCGTTTTGATAAAATCAAGCGTTCAATCTCCAAGCAGTCAGCTGGAGTGAGACCAGATTCGGATGTTCGAACGGACCTTGAACAAGAAGGTCTCGTCTCAAAGGTAGCTTCCATGGTGGAGCCGATGACATATTCACCAGATCTGCATACCAAGTCCTGCGTGGCCACGCAGGAGCTATCAAGATCACCGACGCCCTCTCCTGATGGATCCTGGCTACCAGCCTGGGGATGAGAGGAAACGGCGGGAATACATAAGCTAGTTTGAAGGTCCAAGGTGCTACTAGTGCATCTACTAGATTCGCCTTGGGATCCCTGGATCTGGACCCGTAGCAAGGAACCTTGAAGTTCTGACGAGAGGCCATCAGATCCATGTCTGGAATGCCCCACAGTTGAGTGATTTGGGCAAAGATTTCCGGATGGAGTTCCCACTCCCCCGGATGCAATGTCTGACGACTCAGAAAATCCGCTTCCCAATTTTCCACTCCTGGGATGTGGATTGCAGACAGGTGGCAGGAGCGAGTCTCCGCCCATTGAATGATTTTGGTCACTTCTTCCATCGCCAGGGAACTCCTTGTTCCCCCCTGATGGTTGATGTACGCAACAGTCGTCATGTTGTCTGATTGAAACCGTATAAACTTGGCCTTCGCTAGCTGAGGCCAAGCCTTGAGAGCATTGAATATCGCTCTCAGTTCCAGAATATTTATCGGTAGAAGAGATTCTTCCCGAGACCAAAGACCCTGAGCTTTCAGGGATCCCCAGACCGCGCCCCAGCCCATCAGACTGGCGTCGGTCGTGACAATGACCCACTCTGGTCTGCGGAAGGTCATCCCTTGTGACAGGTTGTCCAGGGACAGCCACCAACGGAGTGAGTCTCTGGTCCTCTGATTTACTTGTATCTTCGGAGACAAGTCTGTATAGTCCCCATTCCACTGACTGAGCATGCACAGTTGTAATGGTCTTAGATGAATGCGCGCAAAAGGAACTATGTCCATTGCCGCTACCATCAAACCTATTACTTCCATGCACTGGGCTATGGAAGGAAGAGGAACGGAATGAAGTGTCCGACAAGAGTTTAGAAGTTTTGTTTTTCTGGCCTCTGTCAGAAAAATCCTCATTTCTAAGGAGTCTATTATTGTTCCCAAGAAGGGAACCCTTGTCGACGGAGATAGAGAACTCTTTTCCACGTTCACTTTCCATCCGTGAGATCTGAGAAAGGCCAGGACTATGTCCGTGTGAGCCTTTGCTTGAGGAAGGGACGACGCTTGAATCAGAATGTCGTCCAAGTAAGGTACTACTGCAATGCCCCTTGGTCTTAGCACCGCTAGAAGGGACCCTAGTACCTTTGTGAAAATCCTTGGAGCAGTGGCTAATCCGAAAGGAAGCGCCACGAACTGGTAATGCTTGTCCAGGAATGCGAACCTTAGGAACCGATGATGTTCCTTGTGGATAGGAATATGTAGATACGCATCCTTTAAATCCACCGTGGTCATGAATTGACCTTCCTGGATGGAAGGAAGAATTGTTCGAATGGTTTCCATCTTGAACGATGGAACCTTGAGAAACTTGTTTAAGATCTTGAGATCTAAGATTGGTCTGAACGTTCCCTCTTTTTTGGGAACTATGAACAGATTGGAGTAGAACCCCATCCCTTGTTCTCCTAATGGAACAGGATGAATCACTCCCATTTTTAGCAGGTCTTCTACACAATGTAAGAATGCCTGTCTTTTTATGTGGTCTGAAGACAATTGAGACCTGTGGAACCTCCCCCTTGGGGGAAGCCCCTTGAATTCCAGAAGATAACCTTGGGAGACTATTTCTAGTGCCCAAGGATCCAGAACATCTCTTGCCCAAGCCTGAGCGAAGAGAGAGAGTCTGCCCCCCACCAGATCCGGTCCCGGATCGGGGGCCAACATTTCATGCTGTCTTGGTAGCAGTGGCAGGTTTCTTGGCCTGCTTTCCCTTGTTCCAGCCTTGCATTGGTCTCCAGGCTGGCTTGGCTTGAGAAGTATTACCCTCTTGCTTAGAGGACGTAGCACTTGGGGCTGGTCCGTTTCTACGAAAGGGACGAAAATTAGGTTTATTTTTGGCCTTGAAAGACCTATCCTGAGGAAGGGCGTGGCCCTTACCCCCAGTGATATCAGAGATAATCTCTTTCAAGTCAGGGCCAAACAGCGTTTTCCCCTTGAAAGGAATGTTAAGTAGTTTGTTCTTGGAAGACGCATCCGCTGACCAAGATTTCAACCAAAGCGCTCTGCGCGCCACAATAGCAAACCCAGAATTTTTCGCCGCTAACCTAGCCAATTGCAAAGTGGCGTCTAGGGTGAAAGAATTAGCCAATTTGAGAGCACGGATTCTGTCCATAATCTCCTCATAAGGAGGAGAATCACTATCGATCGCCTTAACTAGTTCATCGAACCAGAAACACGCGGCTGTAGTGACAGGGACAATGCATGAAATTGGTTGTAGAAGGTAACCTTGCTGAACAAACATCTTTTTAAGCAAACCTTCTAATTTTTTATCCATAGGATCTTTGAAAGCACAACTATCTTCTATGGGTATAGTGGTGCGTTTGTTTAAAGTAGAAACCGCTCCCTCGACCTTGGGGACTGTCTGCCATAAGTCCTTTCTGGGGTCGACCATAGGAAACAATTTTTTAAATATGGGGGGAGGGACGAAAGGTATACCGGGCCTTTCCCATTCTTTATTTACAATGTCCGCCACCCGCTTGGGTATAGGAAAAGCTTCTGGGAGCCCCGGGACCTCTAGGAACTTGTCCATTTTACATAGTTTCTCTGGGATGATCAAATTCTCACAATCATCCAGAGTGGATAATACCTCCTTAAGCAGAGCGCGGAGATGTTCCAACTTAAATTTAAATGTAATCACATCGGGTTCAGCTTGTTGAGAAATTTTCCCTGAATCTGAAATTTCTCCCTCAGACAAAACCTCCCTGGCCCCCTCAGACTGGTGTAGGGGCATTTCAGAACCATTATCATCAGCGTCCTCATGCTCTTCAGTATCTAAAACAGAGCAGTCGCGCTTACGCTGATAAGTGGGCATTTTGGCTAAAATGTTTTTGATAGAATTATCCATTACAGCCGTTAATTGTTGCATAGTAAGGAGTATTGGCGCGCTAGATGTACTAGGGGCCTCCTGAGTGGGCAAGACTTGTGTAGACGAAGGAGGGAATGATGCAGTACCATGCTTACTCCCCTCACTTGAGGAATCATCTTGGGCATCATTTTCAGTGTCACATAAATCACATTTATTTAAATGAGAAGGAACCCTGGCTTCCCCACATTCAGAACACAGTCTATCTGGTAGTTCAGACATGTTAAACAGGCATAAACTTGATAACAAAGTACAAAAAACGTTTTAAAATAAAACCGTTACTGTCACTTTAAATTTTAAACTGAACACACTTTATTACTGCAATTGCGAAAAAGTATGAAGGAATTGTTCAAAATTCACCAAAATTTCACCACAGTGTCTTAAAGCCTTAAAAGTATTGCACACCAAATTTGGAAGCTTTAACCCTTAAAATAACGGAACCGGAGCCGTTTTTAACTTTAACCCCTTTACAGTCCCTGGTATCTGCTTTGCTGAGACCCAACCAAGCCCAAAGGGGAATACGATACCAAATGATGCCTTCAGAAAGTCTTTTCTATGTATCAGAGCTCCTCACACATGCGACTGCATGTCATGCCTCTCAAAAACAAGTGCGCAATACCGGCGCGAAAATGAGGCTCTGCCTATGATTAGGGAAAGCCCCAAAAGAATAAGGTGTCTAAAACAGTGCCTGCCGATATTATTTTACCAAAATACCCAGATTAAATGATTCCTCAAGGCTAAATATGTGTAATATATGAATCGATTTAGCCCAGAAAAAGTCTACAGTCTTAATAAGCCCTTGTGAAGCCCTTATTTACTTTCTGAATAAACATGGCTTACCGGATCCCATAGGGAAAATGACAGCTTCCAGCATTACATCGTCTTGTTAGAATGTGTCATACCTCAAGCAGCAAAAGACTGCTCACTGTTCCCCCAACTGAAGTTAATTCCTCTCAACAGTCCTGTGTGGAACAGCCATGGATTTTAGTAACGGTTGCTAAAATCATTTTCCTCTTACAAACAGAAATCTTCATCTCTTTTCTGTTTCAGAGTAAATAGTACATACCAGCACTATTTTAAAATAACAAACTCTTGATTGAATAATAAAAACTACAGTTAAACACTAAAAAACTCTAAGCCATCTCCGTGGAGATGTTGCCTGTACAACGGCAAAGAGAATGACTGGGGTAGGCGGAGCCTAGGAGGGATCATGTGACCAGCTTTGCTGGGCTCTTTGCCATTTCCTGTTGGGGAAGAGAATATCCCACAAGTAAGGATGACGCCGTGGACCGGACACACCTATGTTGGAGAAATAACTGATAAGAACGAAGGGCGCTAGCTGACATTCCCTATCAGAGACTCCTGGAGAAGTACCTTGCCGCCCGGGAAACTATCGCACCACAAGGACTAGTACACCCCATCCAAGGTTTTCCGATTGCTGAGGACGGCACCCGGTTCCCAAACATACCTGGCGGTGTGCGGATATAGGTCCCATATTACCTATACATCTGTGGGGACTTAGAAGCCGAAAGGCGCGAAGACTGCCATTCCGGAGTGACGTCACCAGAAGGCTGCGGGGAAGACGGAGACAGCCGACTTGTGAAGTGGCAGCGGTGCTGCAGTCCGAGACACTAGCGGAGGCTCTTCTGCTGAGACGCTGCTGGGCAGGTTGGGGGCCACTGTGAGAGAACAAAGAAGACCAGGAGGGGTGAGTGACTTTAGCACACTGTGTTCCGGAGGGTCGGGGCTCCGCTCCGGAACGCTCACCCACGTGACATCCACACTTTGAGATCATAATAACCTCCCTGTACATTGGAGGTGCTCACCGGTTTGCCCTGCTAAACCTGCCGCAGCCATAACTTAGATCACAGATACGGAGAACTACACAAACCCTTACTTACAACCACTGAGAGGTGAGCTCAGGAAACTCGGCTCTACTGCCGCCTTAACTTTTGCAGCGCTTGATTCACAACCACAGTGTTAAGCCCCATTTGAACCCCGGCTGCATTTCTTACAAGTAGTCGCTCTGGGCCTAAACTTAACTCCTGCTGCCCCAGATACTATACCCAATTACTCTACCTGGAGTTATCTATCCATTCAACACTGAGAGGTTTACTAAGAAAAGCAGGATAGAACTTTCTCAAGCACTCCCAGCTTACCTATTGATATTAGCCTGAGTGGCAGCAACACCCTGATAGCATTTGAAGCCACCCACCTCTTACTCTAAATCAGGAATACCACTGTGTGCCTTGTGTCACCACCCGCAATCTGCAGCAGGGTTTTCCTATCAAAATAACGGCAGATACTGAGGCTCTATCTTCCACAATTGTAGCACTCCCTGTGGTCACCCCCTCCACTCAGAAATAGAAGTTTTCTATCTATACCCACAATAGCCCGTGGACTCAGAGACTCATTGCAACATCCCACGTCACTTTGAACTTCCTGGCTTACCACAATCTAAAAGCCAAGATCCCTCTATACACCCCAGACTGCCACTGCTCTATAGTGACTCTCCTCCTCCTTTCCCGCTCTGCTCCCCAGAGCGGGTCATAACCTACATCCCTTTCCCGACTGTGCCCAGTGGTGGCATTTTCCCCTGAGGAGAGACACACTCTATCAAGGCCCCCTGCTCACAGAAACCACCTGACCTCTACAATACTGTTTGCTTGTCCTGCGGCCAACCGCTGAATCAGCTTCTATAAAAAGTATTTCTCTTAACTAAGGCATAAGCAACATAGCCATGATTTGCTAAATCCTGTGGCGCCCCTCCCTACCGGTGTAATCCAGCTGAACCCGCCAGGTTTTCCTCTTCCCCTGCAACTACCTATTGACATACCACCCACTATCTGTTACAATATCTGGTAAACAATGTCACAACAAGCCAAGAAGAAGTCAAAAGGACTAAACCCTTCAAAGCATACAGTTCGGGACCATTTTCAACCTATCAGGGACCCACTACCGGACATCTCAGACGATGATAGATCTGTCTCACCTCCTTTATCAGAGGGGAGAGCTAGTGTGAGGAGCTCACCACCCTCTCTCAGGCAATCTGAAACGATCACCATGGATTCCATGAAACTACTACTAGATCAGCAGACTCAGTCATTCACGAAAAGATTTGACAAATTGGAGAGGTCCTTTGATGACCTCAGAAAGGACATTTTTACAGTTAATGAACGAACAGACATAATAGAACGCAAACAGGAAGACCTGTTAGTGGACCACACAAACTGGGTCAGCTATACACAGAATCTAGCGGATCAGGTGTCCTCTCTAGAGGCGAAATTAGCAGACCTGGAAGACCGTTCCAAGCGGAACAATGTTAGAATCCGGGGAATTCCAGAGTCTGTGGGTCCCCAGGAGCTAGAAAAATTTGCCCAAGCACTATTTAGATCTATCATAGGTCCATCAGGGGAAAAAACATAATTTATGCTTACCTGATAAATTCCTTTCTTCTGTAGTGTGATCAGTCCACGGGTCATCATTACTTCTGGGATATTACTCCTCCCCAACAGGAAGTGCAAGAGGATTCACCCAGCAGAGCTGCATATAGCTCCTCCCCTCTACGTCACTCCCAGTCATTCGACCAAGGACCAACGAGAAAGGAAAAGCCAAGGGTGAAGTGGTGACTGGAGTATAAATTAAAAAATATTTACCTGCCTTAAAAACAGGGCGGGCCGTGGACTGATCACACTACAGAAGAAAGGAATTTATCAGGTAAGCATAAATTATGTTTTCTTCTGTTAAGTGTGATCAGTCCACGGGTCATCATTACTTCTGGGATACCAATACCAAAGCAAAAGTACACGGATGATGGGAGGGATAGGCAGGCTCTTTATACAGAAGGAACCACTGCCTGAAGAACCTTTCTCCCAAAAATAGCCTCCGATGAAGCAAAAGTGTCAAATTTGTAAAATTTGGAAAAAGTATGAAGCGAAGACCAAGTTGCAGCCTTGCAAATCTGTTCAACAGAGGCCTCATTCTTGAAGGCCCAAGTGGAAGCCACAGCTCTAGTAGAATGAGCTGTAATTCTTTCAGGAGGCTGCTGTCCAGCAGTCTCATAAGCTAAACGAATTATGCTACGAAGCCAAAAAGAAAGAGAGGTAGCGGAAGCTTTTTGACCTCTCCTCTGCCCAGAGTAAATGACAAACAGAGAAGACGTTTGTCGAAATTCCTTAGTTGCCTGTAAGTAAAATTTTAGAGCACGGACTACATCCAGGTTGTGCAGTAGACGTTCCTTCTTTGAAGAAGGATTTGGGCATAAAGAAGGAACAACAATCTCTTGATTGATATTCCTGTTAGTAACTACCTTAGGTAAGAACCCAGGTTTAGTACGCAGGACTACCTTATCCGAATGAAAAATCAAATAAGGAGAATCACAATGTAAGGCTGATAATTCAGAGACTCTTCGAGCCGAGGAAATAGCCATTAAAAATAGAACTTTCCAAGATAACAACTTTATATCAATGGAATGAAGGGGTTCAAACGGAACGCCCTGTAAAACATTAAGAACAAGGTTTAAACTCCATGGTGGAGCAACAGTTTTAAACACAGGCTTAATCCTGGCCAAAGCCTGACAAAAAGCCTGGACGTCAGGAACTTCTGACAGACGTTTGTGTAACAGAATGGACAGAGCTGAGATCTGTCCCTTTAATGAACTAGCAGATAAACCCTTTTCTAAACCTTCTTGTAGAAAAGACAATATCCTAGGAATCCTAACCTTACTCCAAGAGTAACCTTTGGATTCACACCAATATAGGTATTTACGCCATATCTTATGGTAAATCTTTCTGGTAACAGGTTTCCTAGCCTGTATTAAGGTATCAATAACTGACTCAGAAAACCCACGTCTTGATAAAATCAAGCGTTCAATTTCCAAGCAGTCAGCTTCAGAGAAGTTAGATTTTGATGTTTGAAGGGACCCTGTATCAGAAGGTCCTGTTTCAGAGGTAGAGACCAAGGTGGACAGGATGACATGTCCACCAGGTCTGCATACCAAGTCCTGCGTGGCCACGCAGGTGCTATTAGAATCACTGATGCTCTCTCTTGTTTGATTCTGGCAATCAATCGAGGAAGCAACGGGAAGGGTGGAAACACGTAAGCCATCCTGAAGTCCCAAGGTGCTGTCAGAGCATCTATCAGGACTGCTCCTGGATCCCTGGATCTGGACCCGTAACGAGGAAGCTTGGCGTTCTGTCGAGACGCCATGAGATCTATCTCTGGTTTGCCCCAACGTCGAAGTATTTGGGCAAAGACCTCCGGATGAAGTTCCCACTCCCCCGGATGAAAAGTCTGACGACTTAAGAAATCCGCCTCCCAGTTCTCCACTCCCGGGATGTGGATTGCTGACAGGTGGCAAGAGTGAGACTCTGCCCAGCGAATTATCTTTGATACTTCCATCATAGCTAGGGAGCTTCTTGTCCCTCCCTGATGGTTGATGTAAGCTACAGTCGTGATGTTGTCCGACTGAAACCTGATGAACCCCCGAGTTGTCAACTGGGGCCAAGCCAGGAGGGCATTGAGAACTGCTCTCAATTCCAGAATGTTTATTGGCAGGAGACTCTCCTCCTGACTCCATTGTCCCTGAGCATTCAGAGAATTCCAGACGGCACCCCAACCTAGAAGGCTGGCGTCTGTTGTTACAATTGTCCAGTCTGGTCTGCTGAATGGCATCCCCCTGGACAGATGTGGCTGAGAAAGCCACCATAGAAGAGAATTTCTGGTCTCTTGATCCAGATTCAGAGAAGGGGATAAGTCTGAGTAATCCCCATTCCACTGACTTAGCATGCACAGTTGCAGTGGTCTGAGGTGTAAGCGTGCAAAGGGTACTATGTCCATTGCCGCTACCATTAAGCCGATTACCTCCATGCATTGAGCCACTGACGGGTGTTGAATGGAGTGAAGGGTGCGGCAAGCACTTTGAAGTCTTGTTAGCCTGTCCTCTGTCAGGTAAATCTTCATTTCTACAGAATCTATAAGAGTCCCCAGGAAGGGAACTCTTGTGAGTGGAACGAGTGAACTTTTCTTTTCGTTCACCTTCCATCCATGTGACCTTAGAAATGCCAGCACTAACTCTGTATGAGACTTGGCAGTTTGAAAGCTTGAAGCTTGTATCAGAATGTCGTCTAGGTATGGAGCTACCGAGATTCCCCGCGGTCTTAGTACCGCCAGAAGAGCACCCAGAACCTTTGTGAAGATTCTTGGAGCTGTAGCCAATCCGAATGGAAGAGCCACAAACTGGTAATGCCTGTCTAGGAAGGCAAACCTTAGGTACCGATAATGATCTTTGTGAATCGGTATGTGAAGGTAAGCATCTTTTAAATCTACAGTGGTCATGTACTGACCCTCTTGGATCATAGGTAAAATTGTCCGAATAGTCTCCATCTTGAACGATGGAACTCTTAGGAATTTGTTTAGGATCTTTAAGTCCAGGATTGGTCTGAAAGTTCCCTCTTTTTTGGGAACCACAAACAGATTTGAGTAAAACCCCTGTCCCTGTTCCGATCGTGGAACTGGATGGATTACTCCCATTAACAAGAGCTCTTGTACGCAGCGTAGAAACGCCTCTTTCTTTGTCTGGATTGTTGACAATCTTGACAGATGAAATCTCTCTCTTGGAGGAGAGTATTTGAAGTCCAGTAGGTATCCCTGAGATATTATCTCTAGCGCCCAGGGATCCTGAACATCTCTTGCCCAAGCCTGGGCGAAGAGAGAAAGTCTGCCCCCCACTAGATCCGATCCCGGATCGGGGGCCCTCAATTCATGCTGTTTTAGGGGCAGCAGCAGGTTTCCTAGTCTGCTTGCCCTTGTTCCAGGACTGGTTAGATTTCCAGCCTTGTCTGTAGCGAGCAACAGCTCCTTCCTGTTTTGGTGCAGAGGAAGTTGATGCTGCTCCTGCTTTGAAATTACGAAAGGAACGAAAATTAGACTGTCTAGTCTTGGCTTTGGCTTTGTCCTGAGGCAGGGCATGGCCTTTACCTCCTGTAATGTCAGCGATAATCTCTTTCAACCCGGGCCCGAATAAGGTCTGCCCTTTGAAAGGTATATTAAGCAATTTAGACTTAGAAGTAACATCAGCTGACCAGGATTTTAGCCACAGCGCCCTGCGTGCCTGAATGGCGAATCCTGAATTTTTCGCCGTAAGTTTAGTAAGATGTACTATGGCCTCCGAAATGAATGAATTAGCTAGTTTAAGGACTCTAAGCCTGTCCGTAATGTCGTCCAGAGTAGCTGAACCAATGTTCTCTTCCAGAGACTCAATCCAGAATGCCGCTGCAGCCGTGATCGGCGCAATGCATGCAAGGGGTTGCAATATAAAACCTTGTTGAACAAACATTTTCTTAAGGTAACCCTCTAACTTTTTATCCATTGGATCTGAAAAAGCACAGCTATCCTCCACCGGGATAGTGGTACGCTTAGCTAAGGTAGAAACTGCTCCCTCCACCTTAGGGACCGTTTGCCATAAGTCCCTTGTGGTGGCGTCTATTGGAAACATTTTTCTAAATATCGGAGGGGGTGAGAACGGCACACCGGGTCTATCCCACTCCTTAGTAACAATTTCAGTAAGTCTCTTAGGTATAGGAAAAACCTCAGTACTCGTCGGTACCGCAAAATATTTATCCAACCTACACATTTTCTCTGGTATTGCAACTGTGTTACAATCATTCAGAGCCGCTAACACCTCCCCTAGTAATACACGGAGGTTTTCCAGTTTAAATTTAAAATTTGAAATATCTGAATCCAGTCTGTTTGGATCAGAACCGTCACCCACAGAATGAAGTTCTCCGTCCTCATGTTCTGCCACCTGTGACGCAGTGTCTGACATGGCCCTAATATTATCAGCGCACTCTGTTCTCACCCCAGAGTGATCACGCTTACCTCTTAGTTCTGGTAATTTAGCCAAAACCTCAGTCATAACAGTAGCCATATCCTGTAATGTGATTTGTAATGGCCGCCCAGATGTACTCGGCGCTACAATATCACGCACCTCCCTCTGAGCGGGAGATGTAGGTACTGACACGTGAGGCGAGTTAGTCGGCATAACTCTCCCCTCGTTGTTTGGTGAAATTTGTTCAATTTGTACAGATTGACTTTTATTTAAAGTAGCATCAATACAGTTAGTACATAAATTTCTATTGGGCTCCACTTTGGCATTGCAACAAATGACACAGGTATCATCCTCTGAATCAGACATGTTTAACACACTAGCAAATAAACTTGCAACTTGGAAATACAATTCAATTAGAATAATATTAAAACGTACTGTGCCTTTAAGAAGCACAGAAGATTTATGACAGTTGAAAATTAATAAATTGAAACAGTTATAGCCTCAATCCTTGAAAACAACACAACTTTAGCAAAGGTTTAATCCCATTAGCAAAGATAACAAATTCTGAAAGCAGGAAACAAATTACAGAATAAACGTTTTTTATCTCAGTCAAACTATAATTCTCACAGCTCTGCTGAGAGAAATTACCTCCCTCAAAATAAGTTTTGAAGACCCCTGAGCTCTGTAGAGATGAACCGGATCATGCAGGGAATACAATGAGTTGCTGACTGAAATATTTGATGCGTAGTAAAAGCGCCAAAAAAACGGCCCCTCCCCCTCACACACAGCAGTGAGGGAGAACAGAAACTGTCAGAAAACAGATTAAGCAACTGCCAAGTGGAAAAATAGTGCCCAAACATTTATTCACTCAGTACCTCAGCAAATGAAAACGATTTTACATTCCAGCAAAAACGTTAAACATAATCTCTAGTTATTAAACAGCTTTATGTATTTCATACAGTGTAATTCTAGTGAAGTACCATTCCCCAGAATACTGAAGTGTAAAGTATACATACATGACATTATATCGGTATGGCAGGATTTTCTCATCAATTCCATTGTCAGAAAATAAAAACTGCTACATACCTCTATGCAGATTCATCTGCCCGCTGTCCCCTGATCTGAAGTTTACCTCTCCTCAGATGGCCGAGAAACAGCAATATGATCTTAACTACTCCGGCTAAAATCATAACAAAAACTCTGGTAGATTCTTCTTCAAACTCTGCCAGAGAGATAATAACATACTCCGGTGCTATTTTAAAATAACAAACTTTTGATTGAAGATATAAAACTAAGTATAATCACCATAGTCCTCTCACACATCCTATCTAGTCGTTGGGTGCAAGAGAATGACTGGGAGTGACGTAGAGGGGAGGAGCTATATGCAGCTCTGCTGGGTGAATCCTCTTGCACTTCCTGTTGGGGAGGAGTAATATCCCAGAAGTAATGATGACCCGTGGACTGATCACACTTAACAGAAGAAAGATGCAAGAATCGACAGAATACACAGGGCTGCTAGGCCGCAAAACCTCCCTATGGATAAACCCAGAGATACCATAGCAAGGTTGCACTATTTCTCCTTCAAGGACAGACTCTTGAAAGTCACCCTGAGGCAACCCCAGCTCCCGGATCAGTTTAAGGACATCTCACTATACCCTGATCTGTCCTCATTCACGCTTCAACAAAGAAGAAGTTTCAACGAAACCACTAGAGCGCTGAGGGCCCACCAAATTCGATACAGATGGGGATTCCCTACTAAATTAATTATCACTAAAGATGGTACCCAGCACACTGCTCTTACTCCACGTCAGGCGCAGGACCTGCTAAGAGTCTGGAACTTACCTTCTGTAAATGGAATTGAGGACCCTCCCCGACCACAGAGAGCAGGACCCCTACTGAGAGTGGGAGCCCAAGCATGGAACCCGGAAAGACAAGAGGCACCTCGACAAGATCCTGGCCGATGATCCTTATCTTCCTATACCATCTGAAATAGCCTCATGATTGCCTATCTACCCCTATGGGGGTGTTGTGAAGATTCTCCATTATTACCTAAATCCCGAAAGGATTGAGTCATCTACTGGCGCCATAGTGGTGCTGAAGAATTGGTAATGTACAAATGATTGACGCTCTTGTATATTACTCCCTACTTCTTTCCTTTCCCCATCCCAAGCTGCTAGAGCTCTGTTTGACTTGTTCCCTCACCTCCAGTAGACTGAGTTATGGAACACCTGTATTAGCTCATTCCTCCAAGAGGACTGTTATTGCTACCGAGACCTGGAGGTGGCTAGGGAACTGGTAAAGTACATGTGAAAGATCATCTAGCTCAAGTTTAAATGTTACTGTTAATATAAGTTAAAGTTGCAATGTTTGTTGTATTTGATGTCTCACCTATGATGCCAAATCAATGTTTACATAGCGGTACCTCTGATGACTGTGTCGCTTTCCCCTGACTCTCCTCCTCTCTATCATCTCTCCCTTAACCCTCTTTCCCCATACCCTGCTCTCTCCACAACCCTCCTGACTCTATTACCTCCCTTACTAACCTAGTCCCTCTTTTCCCTAAATGTCCTCCCTTTCCACCTGGAATGTTGGTACCCCCAACCAACCGCATACATCCACAACCTTCCCCTCTGCCCTTCCCACCTCCCTAATCCTACTAGGCCATCTCCTCTTTCCTTTTCGCCTTCCCTCCTCCCTTGCCTGGACCCTTTTCTCTCAACTCTCACACTTCGCCAATGTTGTTTGTCCAACCTACTATCGCTTCCTCTAGACATGGGAAATCACTGCCCTGGAGGGAAATACTGGGGAACTGGTATGGTACATTGACATTGTTAAATGCCAAAAGCAGCTGTATTTGAGGTCTACATAAGTTTGACTTACACTGTTGATCCTGCATAGTGCTTCATCGATGATTTCAGATTAATGTTTTACATAAAGGTGTTTTTGATGGTTATGTCTTCCTCTCCCATCTCTTTCTATCTTTCCACCTCTCCCATTTCTTACCCCCCTCCCTATACCCTGCCCCCCCTCACTACCCTTCTCAGCTCCAATACCCTCTTACTACCATATTCCCTTCTCTCCCTCATCTCTCCCTTCCTTGGATTGCTGATGGCTTACTACCCGCCTATCCCTTCCCTATCCCTCTGCTTGCACCCTCTTTCCTCCCTCCCTTCCCTTCTCACTTTCCCTCAACCTTCTATCGCTCAACTCTTCCATACTTGCCAATGATACTGCTCAACCCATTATCACTCCCTCTGGATCTGAGAGAGGATTGTCCTTATGGGAGCAACGAGGTAGTGATTTGCTTTATAGACATTGTTGAAAGCCGAGTACAGATTGTATTTAAAATCTCTATGAGTTTAATTTGCACTGTTATTTTATATAATGCTCCACTGATGATGTTTTACAAATTGGTGTCTTCTGCTGTTGGTATCTCTCTTACTATCTCTCCTCATATTCATCACCTTTCCCTCTGCTTTTCCATTTTCTCTGTACTCGCTCATCTTACTACCTATCCCAAAACCAATACTTTCCCTACACCCACATCATCTCTTTCTCCACGTCTCCCTCCCTCCTGGATTGCTGATGGTTTCTTATCATCCGCCTATCCCTCCCCTCTCACTCTGCTCCCTACTACTTCCCTACCTCTACTCTCTTCCCCTTCCACTGCTCTGCCCTGACTCGCTCCTTTAACCTCTCTCACCCACCCTCCCTGTTCTTTACTAGTGATGTTTGCTCAGTCCATGGACGTTCCTCATGGACTTAAGGGGGGAATCTCCTGATGGGAGGAGCTGGGGAGGGGACCTCCCATATGAATATTGTCAAATGTGGGGAACATATTGTTTTTAATGTATATTCAGATTCATTGCATCATCTGTTACCCTCTTGATATCGCTTCTCTACACCCTGCCTCTTCTCGCCCACCTTTTCACCCCCTGATCTCACCCTAGCCCATCATTAAGACCCGCCATCCCGCTTCTCCTTTTTTAGGTACTATTACCCTGCACCCACATCGGACCCCCTCATTACCTCTTACCACTTGGTGATACTACAAATCATGTGTTAAAATGACAGCTACCATATACATACTCGTACCTACCCATTCTTTATGACCTATCTGACCCCTGATGCAGGCTTTCAGCACCCTTTAGACTCTCCACCCCATACACTTACTTGTACCCCGATATATAGCATAAGCACATTGCACTTTCCTAACCTGACTGGACTCTCTGATACCTTCTCTCTACCCTTCCTCCCCCTAGCATTTTCCCATTCTTCTTTTCCCTTTTCCACCACGCCCTTAAGATTACCTGGCCATAGGTTCCTATGTAAGACGATTAAGTGACATATAACACTCACCGGTAGTGGAGGGGAGCCCTCAAGCTCTCTCTTCTAACACTACCTTTTCCCCCCCTCCCCCCTACGGGGGCTGTATTCTTGGTGCGGTTAGGGATTATTTATTTTATCCTCCGCATTCCCTATTTGGCAGAGTGTAGTAGTCTCTGCCCAACCCGGAGAATCTGGTGGAATCTAGTGCATACCCTCCCTTATCTCCCATAGCTTTTACCTCACACCCTTATTTCCCTTTTTTTTTTTTTTTTTTTCCACTCACAATGAAAGTGGGCACGCTGAACGTTAGAGGCCTGAACTCCCCCACTAAGAGAAGTTTACTCCTCAAATTTTTGAAAACCCAACGTCTAGACGTTGTATATATACAGGAGACTCACTGGACGGAGTCTCGGGCCGCCATGTTCCACCCCAGGGATTTCCCGATTCACTTGTCCTCCACGTTCCACAAAAAAGCCAGGGGAGTTACTGTCCTAATTGGTAGACATGTCTCCTACGAGCCCATCTACCTTGAAACGGACCCTTCTGGCCGTTACATAATATGTGTATGCCGATTGGATAATAATCTGGTCACGTTAGTCGCTCTGTATTCCCCCAATGTCAACCAGACTCGCTTCCTTGGCAACCTGTTGGGTAAAGTAAGCCGACTTAAACAGGGCCATGTTATTGTAGGGGGTGACTGTAACCTGGTGTGGGATCCGCGAAGGGATAGAAAGTCGCAAAGAAAGGGACCCCCACACCGAGGAGAAGAACATTATTCTCACCTCTTCAGGAATGTTGTCTCACAACACTCATACCACGATGTCTGGAGGGCCCTACATCCTGATGTCGATGACTACACTTGTTATTCGACCCCCTTTCAGTCCTTTTCTCGGCTTGATTATTTTTTTTGTCACTCATGGACATTACAGACGGTTGCGGCGGCTAGGATTGTACCTTGCGTTTGGTCGGATCATGACGCAGTAGTTGTAGATATCACTTTCTCTCCCTCTGGGGAGGGTAGACACTCTTGGCGTCTACCAGAACACCTCCTCGCGGACCCACAAATCCCACTTTGGATACGGGAAATAGAGGAGTTTTTGAATATAAATGATGCGGGAACTACATCTGCGCTAACCCTGTGGGCGTCGCTTAAGGCTTATCTCCGCGGGCTCTTCATGCAGAAGTCCTCAGAGATTAGACGACACAGAGGAGCCAGCCTGGCCCAACTGTATCATGACTACTCTATCTCTAGGACTCAACTCAGAAAAACCAGAACAGACTCCTTGGTCAGGAAGGTTCAGAATCTCAAAAAGCATATTGAAACTTATGAACTGGAGAGGGTCCAGAGAGGACTTTATCTCCTGAAGCAGAGATACTACCACAAAGGAGACAGGGCGGACCGACTCCTGGCCCACAAACTTCAACAGAAAACCTTATTGAACAAGATAGCTTATATCAAAAGAGATAACAAAAATTTTTATTCTCCTAGTGATATTGGGGATGTCTTTGCAGACTACTACAGTGGTTTATACCAGATCTCTGCTGATCCCTATTCCCAGTATAGGCCGGCACACGCTATCCCCAAGTTTCTATGTAGACTCCAACTGCCGCAGGTTCCAGATGATATGAGAGATCTTCTCACTGCCCCTATTACAGTGGAGGAGATTGAGAAGACGATCAAAAGTCTTAAGACACATAAATCTCCTGGGCCGGATGGCTTCGATGCCATGTTCTATAAAAAATTTATTACCCCATTGGGTCCTCTTCTTGCCCGAGTGTTTGGTGAGGCCATGGATGCCGGTAGCTTCCCCCGGGAATTCCTAGAGGCATCAATCATAACTATACCCAAACCTGGGAAAAGCCCTGATCTATGTGAGAATTACCGCCCAATATCTCTTATTAATGGGGATGTTAAACTATACGCAAAAATTTTAGCCTCAAGGCTGAATAAAACCCTCCCAGGTCTGATTCACCAAGATCAGGTGGGATTTACTCCGGGACGACAGGGCTCAGACAATACCAGGCACCTGTTGAATATCTTTTCTGAGACAGCCGCACTTAGGATCCCACTGGTTACCCTGTCGTTGGATGCTGAGAAAGCATTCGACAGGGTCCGGTGGGAATATATGGTCGAGGTCCTGCGTTCTTTTGGATTTCCCTCTGCATTTATTACAGCGGTAATGGCCCTATACTCAGGCCCATCCGCTAGAGTCAGAGGACTGGGGTTTGTATCTAGAGCATTTGAGATTAAGAACGGCACGAGACAGGGGTGCCCCCTGTCGCCACTTCTTTTTGCTCTCATGATGGAACCGCTGGCAACGAAACTTCGAGCATCCCCCTCTATACAACCCCTGGTGTTGCATGATATCCCGCAAGTCCTAGCACTATTCGCGGATGACTTGACAATCTTTTTAGCAAACCCTGAGGAGTCGCTCCCTGAATTGTTCAAGATCTTGACCGAGTTTGCTAACCTAACATATTATAAGCTCAACTACACCAAGACTGAAGCCTATGCTATTGGTCTAGATGAGAACACTCTGGAGATTCTGAGAAAAACATATCCATTTAAATGGTCAACCGAAGGACTGAAGCATCTGGGGGTAGTGCTCTCTCATGACCCTAAACGAATAGTGACTGCAAACTACGGGTCACTACTCAAAGAATTCCAACAGACTGTCTCTAGTTGGAGGGTGCCAGAGGTTTCCTGGACGGGTAGAGTTGCGGCTGTAAAGATGCTCTTACTCCCAAAACTGATCTATTTCTTTCGGTGCCTCCCGGTTCCTGTTCCGGCATATCTTCTCAACCACTTTCAATCCATCTTTACTAAATACGTGTGGAAGGGACGCCACGTGCGGCTTCCCCTGACCCAACTACAAAAGCCAAAACGATGCGGAGGCTTGTCGATGCCAAACATTACATTATACTATAAGGCTGCTATGCTTTCGCATATTACCGCCTGGGGGGTGAGAGATTGCTCTGCAAGATGGTACCAATTAGAACAGGGCTCATTGCCCGCTGGTGTGGACTTGGCCAATCTCATATGGATCCCAGATCACGCAGAAGTACTGAGCGGAATACATTGCCGCACAATCAAGACCTGTCTGAAGCTTTGGAGAGAGCTACGATCTCTTGATTCGGTGGCCCCGCACCCCTCCCCTATACACTCCATTAAAGCTTTAATGCAATGCCTTCCTGAATCGCATCCCAGGAAATGGGAAGCCCTGGGGATCGGACTACTCTCAGATTTATATAGGAGAGATGCTCTGGCTATCCCACCCCAAACTTATCCGACAGACAACTTCCCTAGAGAGTTGCAATTTGAATATCTCCGCTTAGTCTCGCTCCTTTTATCCTGGGGATTTCAGAAAACTAACATGAGAGTGCTCACCAAATGGGAGAGGAGGTGGCTGGTCGGTAGGTCTCTACGTGGCTCCCTATCGTTCCACTACAGAATCCTCCTTAACTCCCCTCACTTCTTAAAAACCCGGACCACAGAGGACTGGGAGAGAGACTTGGGGGTAGTGACATCAGACGACAAATGGCAGCGTGCTCTCCAGGATGCTGGTGCAGCGGTGCGCTGCTCCAACCTTTTCGAACTATACCTTAAAATCCTACTTCGGTGGCATTGGGTCCCAACCAGGCTACACAGAATATATTCCTCCAAATCAGCGGACTGTTGGAGAGGATGCGCCCAGCGAGGTACCCATCTACATATCTGGTGGGAATGCCCCAAACTGAACCAATTTTGGACTCAGGTAGCGAGGCTGCTCCGGAGACTGGGTCTGGTGGATGACCTCACAGGAGATACGGCGCTCTTTCATCTTGGCTTGCAGAGCCTCCCAAGGGCATCCCGCCTACTAGGTGTTGTCATCCTCTTAACGGCAAAACTAGTAATAGCTAGGCAATGGATGAAACAAACCCCGGTTACACTCACCCCAGTCCTTGAGTCCTTGGACTACATTCAAAACATGGAAGAATACGCGTTAAGGGTAGAAGGTCGTTATGACTTCTATTGCTCTATATGGTTGACATGGGAAGAGTTTAGGAGACCTGGCAAAGCCGAAGCTCTGGGAGATGAACAGATAGGTGGACAACTCTAACCCTGGGTGTGGCCTTGGCGGCCTGGCTACTCCTCCACCCTTCAGTGATCCTCCGCTCTCCCCCCCCCCTTTTTTTTTTTCCCCACTTCCTCCCCCCCCCCTACCCACTTCTTTTCCTACCTTACCCTTCCCCCACATCTTGACCATGGTTCTCGGGGAAATACCCCTTCACTGTATTCATGAGTTGACCTCCAGATGTCCCCCCCTTCAGAACCTAACAAATATCACAATGATTGTCTTAAGACGTTGACAACTATTCAAAACTTACTTTCTTCTCTATATGTCCTATACTGCGAACCCTTGATCCAGAGAGTTTCTGTCTCCCAATAAGTACCAGTTTACAGGGCCCATAAGTGGTCCTAAGTTACACTGTTGACGCTTGCATGTTATGTTAACTTATTATAAGAAAAGAGGCATTATTAAGGGCAATACCATGTTCCCATTATAGCTAAGTGTACCTATGTTTGATAGCAGGAATTATTGTCATATAATACTGTTTGAGATATTGTCCTTGCTACTGTGAATGTAACCTTACTTATTTCATTGCCTCAATAAAAATAAAAATTTAAAAAAAAAACACAACTCTGTAATAGCGACTTATGTAAGCTATGAGGGTATAATGAAAGGGGAAAACCGAACTAATAGTGTTAATAGTGTCACAGACAACAACGCAGGAGACAACCCAGTACTTTCTCCCAGATCAGGAGGGAAACTTAAGAGTGATTAATCTAACTAAACACGTCCTAACACAAGATCACATACAAGTATTAACAAAGGGACTACGTTTCTGTCCCACTAATAATCTGAATAAATTTGAATTAATAAAGGATGTCCATCTGTTAACCAGAAAATTATTATTAAAAAAATTCTATCTGAAAAAACAATTTGGAGATGATTGGACAATTCATGACCAGAATACCCTTGAAGATTTAGAACAATTACTCGAAGAGAATATTTCCTCAGAAACCCCTGATCTAAATTGGAGACATAAAATAACAACTAAATCTAAATTCTCTCCTTCCTTGCATGGCTCTCCAGAGATCCAAACGTTTAATGAAGTAGTATGCCACCAAATTGAAACTATGCCACATAGAAAAATCAGGCATAATATCACAATCAATGAAAGCTTTAACTGAGATTCAATCATGACAGGACACCATAGTGAAGCCATCTGATAAGGGCGGCAACGTCGTTCTGATGGACACCAACATGTACTTAAATAAAGCACATACACAGTTAAACAACCAAGAATGTTATAAAAACTGTTAGGGAACCCACTCAAATGTATTTGGAGAAATACAAAAAAAATCATTAATGATGCCTTTAAAGATGAGATTATATCAAACTCTGAGAAAATATACTTAAAGGGACAGTAAACCTTAAAAATAATGTTATATAATTCTGCATGTGTAGCCAAACATTAATAAAACATAATATACCCTATTATTTTTTTTTAAAAAACGCTGTTTTACAGGCCCGCTCTCTGTACTCTGCTGAGCGGGTCTGTTATATTTACTCAGCGCATCGGGCCAGCTAAATAGTCACAGCCCGACCGCGCCATAGCACTAAGTGCAGCTCGCTCCTGCTCTGTCTGAGCTGGTCTGTAAAACAGCGGGTTTTTTTAAAAAATTAATAGGGTATATTATGTTTTATAAATGTTTGGCTAATATAATGTTATATAATTCTGCACTATGTGCAGAATTATATAACATTATTTTTAAAGTTTACTGACACTTTAACTCAAAATTGCCCCAAGGTTGCGACCCTATATTTCATTCCTAAAATTCATAAAAATTTAAAATGTCCTCCTGGCAGGCTGATAATTTCTATAAATAAAAAGAGAGAAGCGCTCAACCTGGGAACGAACAATAGCATTATAGCTTGCTCTATGGCTAGTTACCACCCAAGAAGCAGGCTCTTTTTGCTCAACATGTGCCTTTCACAGAGAAGAACTTTCGACCTATTGTGGGCCTCGTCGGTGAGGTGCAGCCATATCCCTCTAGGCACACTGAGCAACGGGTCCACGTCTGGATTCCCGCATCACACTTAGGGAGACTTCCCAAAATGTCATAATTTGCATAAATAAAAAGAGAGAAGCGCTCAACCTGGGAACGAACAATAGCATTATAGCTTGCTCTATGGCTAGTTACCAACCAAGAAGCAGTCTCTTTTTGCTCAACATGTGCCTTTCAAAGAGAAGAACTTTCCTGAAGCATATCAGTCTGATCCTGACTTCACAGTACAGTCCAGCCCCGAAATACCAGGCAATCCCTCTCTGAACGAGAGAAACAGCAAAACCCCAGACGTACGTTTTGACCTATTGTGGGCCTCGTCAGTGAGGTGCAGCCATATCCCTCTAGGCACACTGAGCAACGGGTCCACGTCTGGATTCCCGCATAACACTTAGGAAGACTTCCCAAAATGTCATAATTTGCATAAATAAAAAGAGAGAAGTGCTCAACCTGGGAACGAACAATAGCATTATAGCTTGCTCTATGGCTAGTTACCACCCAAGAAGCAGCCTCTTTTTGCTCAACATGTGCCTTTCACAGAGAAGAACTTTCCTGAAGCATATCAGTCTGATCCTGACTTCACAGTACAGTCCAGCCCCGAAATACCAGGAAATCCCTCTCTGAACGAGAGAAACAGCAAAACCCCAGACGTACGTTTCAGCCTATTGTGGGCCTCGTCAGTGAGGTGCAGCCATATCCCTCTAGGCACACTGAGCAACAGGTCCACGTTTGGATTCCCGCATCACACTTAGGGAGACTTCCCAAAATGTCATAATTTTCATAAATAAAAAGAGAGAAGCGCTCAACCTGGGAACGAACAATAGCATTAAAGCTTGCTCTATGGCTAGTTACGACCCAAGAAGCAGCCTCTGTTTGCTCAACATGTGCCTTTCACAGAGAAGAACATTCCTGAAGCATATCAGTCTGATCCTGACTTCACAGTACAGTCCAGCCCCGAAATACCAGGCAATCCCTCTCTGAACGAGAGAAACAGCAAAACCCCAGATGTATGTTTCGGCCTATTGTGGGCCTCGTCAGTGAGGTGCAGCCAAATCCCTCTAGGCACACTGAGCAACGGGTCGACGTCTGTATTCCCGCATCACACTTAGGGAGACTTCCCAAATGTCATAATTTGTATAAATAAAAAGAGAGAAGCGCTCAACCTGGGAACGGACAATAGCATTATAGCTTGCTCTATGGCTAGTTACCACCCAAGAAGCAGCCTCTTTTTGCTCAACATGTGCCGTTCACAGAGAAGAACTTTCCTGAAGCATATCAGTCTGATCCTGACTTCACAGTACAGTCCAGCCCCGAAATACCAGGCAATCCCTCTCTGAACGAGAGAAACAGCAAAACCCCAGACGTACGTTTCGGCCTATTGTGGGCCTCGTCAGTGAGGTGCAGCCATATCCATTTAGGCACACTGATAATTTCTGGCAATGAAAGTGTTACTGAAAAAGCCAGTAAATATGTTGATGCAAGACTCAGAGAATATTTATACACTCTACTGTCTTATGTGAAGGACACTATGGAGGTCCTGCAAAAATTGGAGAACATTAATCTTACACCCAATTCAATCATAGTTACAGCGGATGTCGAATCCCTATATACGAATATTAAACACCCCTTAGGGATAAAAGCCATCAAGTATTTTCTCAGCACAAACCAAACTGACAATGAATCTCACAAACAATCTCTTTATAATGAAGTTGTTACATTTTGTGCTAAATTCCAACTTCTTTACTTTCCAAGATCAATTCTATCTTCAAACACAGGGGACAGCCATGGGCACGGTGTGCGCTCCCACCTATGCCAATTTATTCCTAGGCTGGTGGGCGCAACTCGTATACTCTCATAACAATGATCATTTTACAAAATACATACCGATTTGGATAAGATATATCGATGACATCTTCTTCATTTGGGAAGGTTCAGAGAATGTATTACTTGTATTCATGAAAGAATTTAACATAAATTACATTAACCTAACGTTAACCTATGATTTTAGCATTCATCAAGTTAACTTTCTCGATCTTACCATCTATAAATAGCTTGATGGATCTATTGCAACATCTCTATATAGGAAACCTACTGCTACCAATACACTCTTACATTCTACAAGTGCTCATTCACACAACACAATAAAGGCAATTCCCAAAGGAGAATTCTTAAGATTAAGACACAACTGCACTAATGTTAGCACTTCTAAGAATGAGTCAATCAAATTAATATCTAGGCTAAGAGCCAGAGGCTTCAGCAATAGATCACTAAAAAAAGCAAGAAATCATGTCTTAAAAACAAAAAGAGAAAGTCTGCTAACACCTAAGCCTAAGAGCAATGACAACAAAATCAGGTTAATTACAACATATAACCCACAATTGTCTGAAGTAAAATCATGAATAAAAATTAGCATATCCTATTGCAAGATAAATTGTTAGCAAGCCAGGTTGGTACAAGGATTGACATTGGATACAAAAGACCCAAAAACTTGAGAGATAATCTTGTAAAAAGTCACTATGTGCACATTCCAAAAAAGGAAAGTCGGAAAACAGGCATGTTCCCGGGTGGTACTTGCAATGTCTGCCCAAAAGTATGGAAAATTAAGGAAATTACAGACAAATACAAATATAAACACAAGCTAACTAGTTATTTCTCCTGTTCCACTACTGGTATAATATATGTTTTAAAATGTTCCTGCAACCTGTTTTATACAGGCATGACTACAAGGAAGATCAGCACTAGAATACAGGAACATTGCCGCAACATTCAAAATGCCCCAAAAGATACATTAGCTGGTAAAACTATCACAAGTGTAGCCAAGCACTTTTATTCACATTATAATTCAAAGGACAGTTCACTAAAATAAGCTGTCATTCAAAAAGCTAATCTGGGCATTAGGGGCGGTAATATGGAACAAACTCTATTGCAAATGGAATGCAAATGGATCCATTTACTTAACACAGTTAGACCTTTTGGTCTCAATGACTTTAACAACTATAATGTGTTCTTTTAAGAACGCAATGGGGTAGACTTTTCTTAACAAAATCAATTCAAAAACTTCTAACAGCCTATATGGGATTTATGTTAGTACCAATTATGATAAACTGAAAAGTATAATGAGTAAACAATACATATTATGTACACTTATGCACTGTTTACCGTCAGCTAGAGGGTTAAAACACGTGTATTATCATATCTTTCCTAAGATCTTTTAAGCTCAGTTCACTTTGACTCACAACATCGCACAGTACGCTTGTATAATTATAAAGTTGTTTGTTTTCTTTTTCTTTTCCATCACCTTCACTCACTTAAGCCACTGTGAGCTATACAGAGCTCAATAGTAATATCTGTTAGTATTTCCTAACTACAAATACAGAGCTCAATAGTACTATCGGTTAGTATTTCCTAACTACAAATACAGCACGCATATTTAGTCACAGCACACTTTTTAGCAACATCACTCTTCACATTAAATCACGTTTAAATCATTGCCTCAAACAGAAGTATTAATTTCCACACTCACTTTTACACCAACATCATATTCACCTTTCATACTCCCTAAGAGCCACTTGCTATTTTAAGTTTTTTTAATCATACTAATATCAATACAAGTCACGTAGCAGATTATAAGCATTCTTTCCCCTCCACCAATAACGTTGCTCCCCGTATGCAACTAAATTGAAAAAAAAAGCTACTTCCAGCATTAAAAAAATGTGCACAAACCTCCGACACTGAAAATGCATAGGCAATGTTCACATTAAAGTTCATCTATTGAACATTCATAATGATAAAAATGACAGTATCAACTTTAAATTTTAAGGGTGCACATCTGTACACACTTTTGAAAATTACTTATGATAATATTAACATTATCTACAGCACTGCCAAATAATAAAATAACCATGTACACACTTTTAATTTACGGTATCCAGGCTATCTAAACAACTCTATACACACAGTGCTCTGTAATGTTCTTAGTATGGTCAAATTTTTTATTTATTTCATTTTATTTCATCTTATTTTAGGGTGTAACAAAACACGATTTTCTTTTATAATCTAACAAGAGTCATTTTCTTTTTAATTTTTATTTCCTTTTACTTCACTTAGTATATAATATTTCTTTATCACTTTCACAAGCGGCCACCCTCTTTTATCAATCCATTTTAGAGCAGTATTATAGAAAGTGTACATAAACCCCAGCTATATTTAACATTGTGACATAATGTTAAATAACATCGTAACATAATCTGTCTACCTGTGCACAAACCTTCAAAATTTGCATTCCAAATGGAATACATAGAGTTAAGTTGTTCCAATCTAATTGATTTTTATTGACAGTTCATTGAACCAATAGCTTACATTTCCTGCTCCACACTACGGACCAATTAAGAGCTCAGTAGGAGGGTTTATCAACCCCAAAGATGTTTGAAAGTATTTTTTTGGGGTACTGCACTGGTGGGAAAGATGGGGAAGGGATATATGGTAAGTAGCTTATCTACCCTAATATAGGGCAATACATAACACAGTTCCTTAATAGAGGCTCTTTTATTTACCTAACACTATTAGTTCGGTTTTCCCCTTTCATTATACCCTCATATGTGATAGACAACCTATAGTTAGCAACTTTGAAACAGCTTACATAAGTCGCTATTACAGAGTTGTGTTTTTAATTATTTCTCTGGCACGCTAGATACAATCTTTATAAGTGCTGCCTTTTAACCATAACTAGTAAAAGTAAAATTTTAAGTGGAAACATATATACTCTATGTGTAGAAAGAGCACAAACACCCTTAGTCCATTATAAACATTCAAAAAACATTCACCTAGATTACGAGTTGTGCGTTCATGTTTTAACTCTGAAAAAATGGTAATTTCAGCGTTAAAACAGCACCACAGCCATTACAAGTCTTGTCTGTACAGCTGTACTGCAAGCCTTTTAGCCTGTAACGCAACGTCAGTCCCGC
The DNA here is from genome assembly GCF_027579735.1 of Bombina bombina. Lineage (NCBI taxonomy): Eukaryota > Metazoa > Chordata > Amphibia > Anura > Bombinatoridae > Bombina > Bombina bombina. Next base: position 863,519,543 of record NC_069502.1, on the reverse strand, counting down.
ACAAATAAAAATTACGTTTTTCCACTTCCATAGTGCAGCCATTATGAGTTTTGCGGTGAGGCTAAAAAGCTTGCGCTGCAGCCTATACTGACAAGATCCGTTTTGCAATCTAAAAGCAGTAGTTATGAGTTTTACGCTATAAATATGTTACATAAAACTCATAACTAAACTGTCACAAAGTACACTAACACCCATAAACTACCTATTAACCCCTAAACCGAGGCCCTCCCGCATCGCAAATACTATTTTTATGTTATTAACCCCTAATCTGCTGCTCCCGACATCGCCGCCAATAATAAAATGTATTAACCCCTATTCCTCCGCTCCGCCACATCGCCCCCACTATACTAAAGTTATTAAGCCCTACACCGTTGCCACTATAATAAACCTATTAACCCCTAAACCGCAAGCCCCCACAACAAAATATACTAAATTAAACTATTAACCCCTAAACCGAAAGCCCCCACATCGCAATAAACTAATTTAAACTAGTAACCCCTAAACCTAACACCCCCCTAACTTTATATTAAAATTAAAATTTCCCTATCTAAAATTAAATCTTACCTGTCAAATTAAAAAAAGCTAAGCTTAAACTAACAATTAAAATAATATAAGTATTAAACTAAAATTAAACTAACTAACAATTAAATTAAACTAAAATTCACATTAAAAAAATCCTAACACTACTCTAAAAATTACAAACTATCACCTAGATTACGAGTTGTGCATTCGCGTTTTAACGCTGAAACAATGGCCATTTCAGCGTTAAAACAGCACCGCAGCCATTACAAGTCTTGTTGGTATAACTATACCGCAAGCCTTTTAGCCTGTACCGCAACGTCAGTCCCGCACACGTAAAAATTACGTTTTTCATGGGACTTCTATAGCGCTGTCATTACTAGTTTTGCGGTGAGGCTAAAAAGCTTGCGTTGCAGCCTATAACGACAAGATCCGTTTTGCAATCTGAGAGCAGTAGTTTTACGCAACAAAACTGTAACATAAATCTCATAACTAAAGTATTACAAAGTACACTAAACATCCATAAACTACCTATTAACATCCAATAGAATGAGAGCTGCTTAAATCCTATTGGCTGATTTGAATAGCCAATAGGATTTTAGCAGCTCTAATTCCTATTGGCTGATTCAAATTTTTCAGCCAATAGGAATGCAAGGGATGTAATTTTGAAACGGCTCCGGTGCACTGAAGATTCAGAGTACGGCAGCGATCGTATGAAGAGGATGCGCTGGATGTCTTCAGGATGGACCGGCTCCGCGCTGCCGGGATCAAGATAGAAGATCCTGCCTGGATGAAGATTGAAGAGGCCGCCTGGATGAAGACTTCTCGCCGCCTGAATGAGGACTTTGCCGCCTGGATGAAGATCGTTCAAGCAGGACTTCAAAAAAATGTAAGTGGATCGTAGGGGGTTAATGATAGGTTTTTTTTAAGGTTTTTTGGGTGGTTTTTTTTTTAGATTAGAGTTTGGGCAGCTAAAGACCTAAATGCCCTTTTAAGGGCAATGTCCATACAAATGCCCTTTTCAGGGCAATGGGTAGCTTACGTATTTTAGATATATATTATATTTATATATATTATATATTATTTTGTGGGTTTGGGGGGGTGGGGGTTTGTAATTTTAGTGTGTCTTTGTAAAAAAAAAATTCAGGTAAAAGAGCAGTTTAACTTAGGGCAATGCCCTACAAAAGGCCCTTTTAAGGGCTATTGGTAGTTTATTCTAGATAAGGTTTTTTATTTGGGGTGTTTTTTTTAAATGAGTATTAGAATAGGAATAATTTTTATTATTTTTGATAATTTGTTTGTTATTTTGTGTAATGTATTTTTTTTTGTTTGGGGTGGGTTTTTATTTTTAGATTAGGGCTTGGGCAGTTCATAAAAGAGCTGAATGCCCTTTTAAGGGCAGGAAAAAGAGCTAAATGCCCTTTTAAGGGCAATGGGTAGATTAGGTTTTAGTTTATTTTTATTTTGTGGTTTGGGGAGTGGGGGTTTGTATATTGTTAGGGGGTGTTTGTTTTCTTTTGTAGCAACAGAGCTGTTAACTTTAGGGCAATGCCCTACAAAAGGCCCTTTTAAGGGCCCTTGGTAGTTTGGGGGGTGGGGGTTTGTATACTGTTAGGGGGTGTTTGTTTTCTTTTGTAGCAACAGAGCTGTTAACTTTAGGGCAATGCCCTACAAAAGGCCCTTTTAAGGGCCCTTGGTAGTTTGGGGGGTGGGGGTTTGTATACTGTTAGGGGGTGTTTGTTTTCTTTTGTAGCAACAGAGCTGTTAACTTTAGGGCAATGCCCTACAAAAGGCCCTTTTAAGGGCCCTTGGTAGTTTATTCTAAATTAGGCTTTTTTATTTTGCTGTGTTTTTTTATTTTTTTTTAAAGGGTATTTGAATAAGAATAATTATTTTTTTTTGATAATTTTGTTTGTTATTTTTTGTAATGGTAGTTTTTTTTATATTTTTTGTAATAGTAGGTTTTTTTTTATTTTAGGTTTTAGTGTAAGGCAGGTTAGGTTTTATTTCACAGGTAATTTTGTATTTATTTTAACTAGGTAGTTAGTAAATAGTTAATAACTATTTACTAACTAGTCTACCTAGCTAAAATAAATACAAACTTATCTGTGAAATAAAAGTAAAACCTAAGCTAGCTACAATATAACTATTAGTTATATTGCAGCTAGCTTAGGTTTTATTTTTCAGGTATGTATTTAGTTTTAAATAGGTATTATTTAGTTAATAATTGTAACTTTAATTTAGTTCTATTTTAATTATGTTAAAGTTAGGGGGTGTTAGGGTTAGGGTTACGTTAGGGTTAGGTTTAGAGGTTAATATAGTTTAATTTAGGTTGTTGCTTGGTGGGGGGCTGGCAGTTTAGGGGTTAATAGGTTTATTTAGTGGTAGTGATGTGGGAGGTCAGAGGTTTAGTGGTTAATAACTTTATTTAGTGGCGGCGATGTCGGGGAGCGGCGGAATGGGGTTAATAATTTTAATATAGTGGCAGCGATATTGGGGTGCGGTAGAGTAGGGGTTAGTAACGTTAATATAGTGGTGGCGATATCGGGAGCAGCAGATTAGGGGTTAATAGCTTTATTTCGGTGGCGGTGATATCGGAAGTGGCAGATTAGGGGTTAATAACATGATGTAGGTGTCGGCGATGTCGGGGGCGTCAGATTAGGGGTGTTTAGCCTCGGGGGTTTATGTTAGGGTGTTAGGTTTAAACATAACTTTTATTTTCCCCATAGACATCAATAGGGCTGCGTTATAAAGCTTTTCTTTTCGCGATCGCAGGTGTTAGTTTTTTTTTTTGCCCGCTCTCCCTATTGATGTCTATGGAAAAAGCATGCACAAGCACGTCAAAACAGCGCTTGAATTGTATGCGGTATGGAGCTCAACGCAACCATATCGCACGCACAAGGCAGCTGTTTGAAAACTTGTAATGGCTGCGCTATAGGGGGTTAAATAATGCAACTTTGTTGCATTCGTTAATTTCCCTATAGCGAGCATAACTCGTAATCTAGGTGATTGGTAGTTAAGAAAGGCGCATATAGACAGTACAAAATATATAGTATATTTCAATAAAGTCATAAGGGCAATTACCCTGTGTAATACCAAAGAGGCGTTTGTATATGAGGTATCCGAGCGAGCTTCTAATAAAATGCCAAGGGAACTTCTCTTTCTAGCCGTGCAAACACAGGTCCCCCCCCCCCCCCACTGCAGGATATCAGGGTATGAGGCTTTCAAGTCGGACGCTGACTACTGATGCAATTTCTGGCGACTGCACCGAGTGGAATGTGGGTGTGTGCTCAGCCAGGCTTCTGATAGGTCAAGGTCAGAAGTAAGCCGAATGGACGTAAATCCCGGTCTAAGTCGGCAGATTATGTCTCCTTAAGGCAAGAATGTTAGTCAATACGGATGTTAAGTGTGAAAGTCTTGTATCGCTATAGTGGGCACTGTAACATATGATGCGCGCACAGTATTGTTAATAAAGCAAAGTGCAATAAAATAAAGAGAAGGCGAGCCACTGACCTAATCAGTAAAAGTACAAAAACACACAGAAGTGTACAGGATGCTCTAGCCAAACGCTCTTACCGTGGCGTTCTTCTGTGTAGGTAAGGAAGTGTAGTTTCAGGTGCTCTAGGAAAGGCCCCTGAATAGGCTTACAATACAGTTCAGATATAAAAGTCCTGGCACTTCCAAAAAAACACTGGTAAAATAAGAAGATAAAACTTCAAAAATGTATTTCATCCAAGAATAAAAACATACATGGATCCAACACAAGGATACACTATGGTAGATAAGAACAAAAATGAAGATGGGGCGAAAAGGGCCCTTCCGCATCAGACGCGTTTCATGCCGAGTTAGCACTTGATCACTGGTAGTGTGAGGGGTCATGGTGCTAGACTTTTAAATGTATAGGCACCAATAAGAACACTGCATGTAATTAACCCCTATTTTTGTTCAGATACAGCCTTAAAGGGACAGTGAAACCATACCCTAAACTAAAAATATCTGACCTAATCAAAATATAAATGTCACATGTATGATAGAAGGTTTAAATACAATGTTACTTTAACTTACTATATACAGATAGAACATACAGATAAGCGGCTTTAAAGATAACATAGCGCTGTGATATTTAATTTTATGCTCCTACAAATTGCTACCGTGTATCTGCAGCTGATCAGATCACAATGATTATTTTCTGGCAGATATAAATGACAGCAGCTGTATAAGGTCTTCCTGCTTGGGTGTCATTATATGATCAGGACTGATATAATCAAACACTAGAAATGTGACAAAAGTCAGTGAGTATCAGGCTATATTGTACTGTGACACTCAGTGTGTGATTAAGGCGACACCCTGACTAGTGATATAATGTACAGCACTTACAGACAATAAGTTATAAATGCCAGGCAATACCTTATAAACACAGGACACATGACACACGTGCACTTACCTTCATTGTCGCTGTAACACATTTCCTGCATTGGAGCTCCCAGCTGACACGTTACACTCACATCTTCTGTTTTAACAGCTACGTCCTTATTAATGTCATCTGTCAGAACATTTATTGCAAACAATATTTCATGGTTTAGGATTTTATTTCACCCAAAAAAGTAATTCATGTTTAACATAGCAATGGGTACTTAAATGTCATAAACTTAAAAGGGACAGTCTACTTGAAAATTGTTATTGTTTAAAAAGATAGATAATCCCTTTATTACCCATTCCCCAGTTTTGCATAACTAACACTGTTATATTAATACACTTTTTACCTCTGCGATTACCTTTATGTAAGCCTCTGCAGACTGCCCCTTAACCCAGTGCTTTTTGAAAACTTACATTTTAGCCAATTAGTGCTGGTTTTTGCATAACCATTATCATTCTCCACGGGAGTGAGCACAATTCTATCTATAAGGCACACATTAACTTCTTAAGGACATATGACAGAATTTTTCCGTCATAAAACAATTGAGCAAACTGAAAGCTGTGTCCTTAAAGGGTTAACAAGAACTGTCTGCTGTGAAAAGCTCATAACAAGCACTAAGGTAAGAGGCAGCCTGCATGAGATTAGAAACAGGCAATCTTTCAGGTTATAAGTATATTAATATAATAATGTTGGGGTCATGGTGCTAGACTTTTAAATGTAAAAGCACCAATAAGAACACTGCATATAATTAACCCCTATTTTGTTCAGATGCAGCCTTAAAGGGACAGTCAACACCAGAATTGTTGTTGTTCAAAAATATAGATAATCTCTTTATTATCCATTCCCCAGTTTTGCATAACCAACACAGTTATATTAATATACTTTTTACCTCTGTGATTAACTTGTATCTAAGCATCTTCTGACAGCCTCTGATCACATGACTTTTATTTATTATCTATTGACTTTCATTTTAGCCAATTAGTGCAGTGTCTGCCACAAGTCACGGGCGTGATCACAATGTTATCTATAATGCATACATGAACTAGCTCTCCCCTGTTGTGAAAAGCAAATAAAAAAGCATGTGGTAAGAGGCGGCCTTCAAGGGCTTAGAAATTATCATATAAACCTTCATAGGTTTAGTTTTCAACTAAGAATACCAAGAGAACAAAGCAAAACTGGTGATAAAAGTAAATTGGAAAGTTGTTTAAAATTACATGCCCTATCTGAATCATGAAAGTTTTTTTTTTTGGACTTGACTGTCCCTTTAAAGGGACAGTGAACTCATACCGTGAACTAAAAATATCTGACCTAATCAAAATATAAATACATAAAATGTTTAATTTAAACTTCTGGTTTACATGTCACATGTATGCTAGAAGGTTTAAATACAATGTCCCTTTAACTCACTATATACAGAAAGAACATACAGATAAGCAACTTTAAAGATAACATGGTGCTGTGAGATTTCTGTTATGCTCCTACAAAGTGCTACCGTGTATCTGCAGCTGATCAGATCACAATGATTATTCTCTGGCAGATATGACAGCAGCTGTATAAGGTCTTCCTGCTTGGGTGTCATTATATGATCAGGACTGATATAATCAAACACTAGAAATGTGGCAAAAGTCAGTAAGTATCAGGCTATATTGTACTGCGACACTCAGAGTGTAATTGAGGTGACACCCTGACTGGTGATATAATGTACAGCACTTACAGACAATAAGTTATAAAACCCAGGCAATATCCCATAAACAGAAGACACGTCACACAGTTGCACTTACCTTCATTGTCACTGTCACACATTTCCTGCATTGGAGCTTCCAGCTGACACGTTACACTTAAATCTTCTGTTTTAATATCTATGTTAGTATTAATGTCATCTGTCAGGACAACTATTAAAGACAATATTTCATGGTTTAGGATTTTATTTCACCCTAAAAGCAATTCATGTTTAACATAGCAATGGGTACTTAAATGTCATAAACTTAAAAGGGACAGTCTACTTGAAAATTGTTATTGTTTAAAAAGATAATCCCTTTATTACCCATTCTACAGTTTTGCATAACTAACACTGTTATATTAATACACTTTTTACCTCTGCGATTACCTTTATCTAAGCCTCTGTAGACTGCCCCTTATCCCAGTGCTTTTTGCAAACTTGCATTTTAGCCAATTAGTGCTGGTTTCGGCATAACCATTATCATTCTCCACGGGAGAGAGCACAATGCTATCTATAAGGCCCACATTAACAAGAACTGTCTGGCTGTGAAACGCTCATAAAAAGCACTAAGAGGCAGCCTGCAGGAGATTAGAAACAGGCAATCTTTAAGGTTATAAGTATATTAATATAGCTGGGGAATGGGTAGTAAAAGCATTATCTATCTTTTTAAAAAATAACCAAAATCAAGTAGACTGTACCTTTAATATTTGGGGCATATTAAGATTGATCGATAACATGTATTTTATTAGATTTAAAATTCAGATCTTACGTTCAATATTTCAGAACTTAACTGTACATAGAATAATCTGCACATTACATAATGTTACACTACAGTAATTAAATCAAAAGGATAATTATATTTCAAAGTACCAGCTGCCATTTTATTCCTATATTATCACATATTTAGTAATGGCCAAAATACCTGAACTCACAATACCATTTAATGAACTAGAGGGCCAGGAGACGAAATAGAGAGGGCATATGTGTGTGTATCATTTACATGAAGTAGAGGATGAGAGAGAAGGGAAGAGAGGGCATGTGTGTGTGTACCATTTACATGAAGTAGAGGATGAGAGAGAAGGGAAGAGAGGGCATGTGTGTGTACCATTTACATGAAGCAGAGGGTGAGAGAGAAGGAAAGAGAGGGCATGTGTGTGTATCATTTACATGAAGCAGAGGGTGAGAGAGAGAAGGGAAGAGAGGGTGTGTGTGTATCATTTACATGAAGCAGAGGGTGAGAGAGAAGGGAAGAGAGGGCATGTGTGTGTACCATTTACATGAAGCAGAGGGTGAGAGAGAAGGGAAGAGAGGGCATGTGTGTGTATCATTTACATGAAGCAGAGGCTGAGAGAGAAGGGAAGAGAGGGCGTGTGTGTGTATCATTTACATGAAGCAGAGGGTGAGAGAGAAGGGAAGAGAGGGCATGTGTGTGTGTATCATTTACATGAAGCAGAGGGTGAGAGAGAAGGGAAGAGAGGGCATGTGTGTGTGTATCATTTACATGAAGTAGAGGATGAGAGAGAAGGGAAGAGAGGGCATGTGTGTGTGTGTATCATTTACATGAAGCAGAGGGTGAGAGAGAAGGGAAGAGAGGGCATGTGTGTGTGTATCATTTACATGAAGCAGAGGGTGAGAGAGAAGGAAAGAGAGGGCATGTGTGTGTATCATTTACATGAAGCAGAGGCTGAGAGAGAAGGGAAGAGAGGGCGTGTGTGTGTATCATTTACATGAAACAGAGGGTGAGAGAGAAGGGAAGAGAGGGCATGTGTGTGTATCATTTACATGAAGCAGAGGGTGAGAGAGAAGGGAAGAGAGGGCGTGTGTGTGTGTATCATTTACATTAAGCAGAGGGTGAGAGAGAAGGGAAGACAGGGCATGTGTGTGTATCATTTACATGAAGCAGAGGGTGAGAGAGAAGGGAAGAGAGGGCATGTGTGTGTATCATTTACATGAAGCAGAGGGTGAGAGAGAAGGGAAGAGAGGGCATGTGTGTGTGTGTGTATCATTTACATGAAGCAGAGGGTGAGAGAGAAGGGAAGAGAGGGCATGTGTGTGTGTATCATTTACATGAAGCAGAGGGTTAGAGAGAAGGGAAGAGAGGGCATGTGTGTGTGTATCATTTACATGAAGCAGAGGGTGAGAGAGAAGGGAAGAGGGGGCATGTGTGTGTATCATTTACATGAAGCAGAGGGTGAGAGAGAAGGGAAGAGAGGGCATGTGTGTGTGTATCATTTACATGAAGCAGAGGGTGAGAGAGAAGGGAAGAGAGGGCATGTGTGTGTGAATCATTTACATGAAGCAGAGGGTTAGAGAGAAGGGAAGAGAGGGCATGTGTGTGTGTATCATTTACATGAAGCAGAGGGTGAGAGAGAAGGGAAGAGAGGGCATGTGTGTGTGTGTGTATCATTTACATGAAGCAGAGGGTGAGAGAGAAGGGAAGAGGGGGCATGTGTGTGTGTATCATTTACATGAAGCAGAGGGTGAGAGAGAAGGGAAGAGAGGGCATGTGTGTGTGTATTATTTACATGAAGCAGAGGGTGAGAGAGAAGGGAAGAGAGGGCGTGTGTGTGTATATCATTTACATGAAGCAGAGGGTGAGAGAGAAGGGAAGAGAGGGCATGTGTGTGTATATCATTTACATGAAGCAGAGGGTGAGAGAGAAGGGAAGAGAGGGCGTGTGTGTGTATCATTTACATGAAGCAGAGGGTGAGAGAGAAGGGAAGAGGGGGCATGTGTGTGTGTATCATTTGCATGAAGCAGAGGGTGAGAGAGAAGGGAAGAGAGGGCATGTGTGTGTATAATTTACATGAAGCAGAGGGTGAGAGAGAAGGGAAGAGGGGGCATGTGTGTGTGTATCATTTACATGAAGCAGAGGGTGAGAGAGAAGGGAAGAGAGGGCATGTGTGTGTGTGTGTATCATTTACATGAAGCAGAGGGTGAGAGAGAAGGGAAGAGAGGGCGTATGTGTGTGTATTATTTACATGAAGCAGAGGGTGAGAGAGAGAAGGGAAGAGAGGGCATGTGTGTGTATCATTTACATGAAGCAGAGGGTGAGAGAGAAGGGAAGAGAGGGCGTATGTGTGTATCATTTACATGAAGCAGAGGGTTAGAGAGAAGGGAAGAGAGGGCATGTGTGTGTGTATCATTTACATGAAGCAGAGGGTGAGAGAGAAGGGAAGAGAGGGCATGTGTGTGTATAATTTACATGAAGCAGAGGGTGAGAGAGAAGGGAAGAGGGGGCATGTGTGTGTATCATTTACATGAAGCAGAGGGTGAGAGAGAAGGGAAGAGAGGGCGTATGTGTGTATCATTTACATGAAGCAGAGGGTTAGAGAGAAGGGAAGAGAGGGCATGTGTGTGTGTATCATTTACATGAAGCAGAGGGTAAGAGAGAAGGGAAGAGAGGGCATGTGTGTGTATAATTTACATGAAGCAGAGGGTGAGAGAGAAGGGAAGAGAGGGCGTGTGTGTGTGTATCATTTACATGAAGCAGAGGGTGAGAGAGAAGGGAAGAGAGGGCATGTGTGTGTATCATTTACATGAAGCAGAGGGTGAGAGAGAAGGGAAGAGAGGGCATGTGTGTGTATCATTTACATGAAGCAGAGGGCGAGAGAGAAGGGGAAAAGAGGGTGTGTGTGTGCGTGTATCATTTACATGAAGAAGAGGGTGAGAGAGAAGGGAAGAGAGGGCATGTGTATGTATCATTTACATGAAGCAGAGGGTGAGAGAGAAGGGAAGAGAGGGCATGTGTGTGTACCATTTACATGAAGCAGAGGGCGAGAGAGAAGGGAAGAGAGGGCGTGTGTGTGTGTATCATTTATATGAAGCAGAGGATGAGAGAGAAGGGAAGAGAGGGCATGTGTGTGTGTATCATTTATATGAAGCAGAGGATGAGAGAGAAGGGAAGAGAGGGCATGTGTGTGTGCTATTTACATGAAGCAGAGGGTGAGAGAGAAGGGAAGAGGGTGTGTGTGTGTATCATTTACATGAAGCAGAGGGCGAGAGAGAAGGGAAGAGAGGGCATGTGTGTGTATCATTTACATGAAGCAGAGGGCGAGAGAGAAGGGAAGAGAGGGCATGTGTGTGTGTATCATTTACATGAAGCAGAGGATGAGAGAGAAGGGAAGAGAGGGCGTGTGTGTGTGTGTGTGTATCATTTATATGAAGCAGAGGATGAGAGAGAAGGGAAGAGAGGGCATGTGTGTGTGCTATTTACATGAAGCAGAGGGTGAGAGAGAAGGGAAGAGGGTGTGTGTGTATCATTTACATAAAGCAGAGGGTGAGAGAGAAGGGAACAGAGGGCGTGTGTGTGTATCATTTACATGAAGCAGAGGGTGAGAGAGAAGGGAAGAGAGGGCGTTTGTATCATTACCATGAAGCAGAGGGTGAGAGAGAAGGGAAGAGAGGGCGTTTGTATCATTTACATGAAGCAGAGGGTGAGAGAGAAGGGAAGAGGGGGCATGTGTGTATATCATTTACATGAAGCAGAGGGTGAGAGAGAAGGGAAGAGAGGGCGTGTGTGTGTGTGTGTGTGTGTATTATTTACATGAAGCAGAGGGTGAGAGAGAAGGGAAGAGAGGGCGTGTGTGTGTACCATTTACATGAAGCAGAGGGTGAGAGAGAAGGGAAGAGAGGGCATGTGTGTGTGTGTATCATTTACATGAAGCAGAGGGTGAGAGAGAAGGGAAGAGAGGGTGTGTGTGTGTATCATTTACATGAAGCAGAGGGTGAGAGAGAAGGGAAGAGAGGGCATGTGTGTGTGTATTATTTACATGAAGCAGAGGTTGAGAGAGAAGGGAAGAGGGGGCATGTGTGTGTATCATTTACATGAAGCAGAGGGTGAGAGAGAAGGGAAGAGGGGGCATGTGTGTGTGTATCATTTACATGAAGCAGTGGTTGAGAGAGAAGGGAAGAGAGGGCATGTGTGTGTGTATCATTTACATGAAGCAGTGGTTGAGAGAGAAGGGAAGAGGGGGCATGTGTGTGTATCATTTACATGAAGCAGAGGGTGAGAGAGAAGGGAAGAGAGGGCATGTGTGTGTATCATTTACATGAAGCAGAGGGTGAGAGAGAAGGGAAGAGAGGGCATGTGTGTGTATCATTTACATGAAGCAGAGGTTGAGAGAGAAGTGAAGAGAGGGCATGTGTGTGTATCATTTACATGAAGCAGAGGGTGAGAGAGAAGGGAAGAGAGGGCGTGTGTGTGTATTATTTACATGAAGCAGAGGGTGAGAGAGAAGGGAAGAGAGGGCGTGTGTGTGTGTATCATTTACATGAATCAGAGGGTGAGAGAGAAGATAAAGAAAATTTATGGTTACCTGATAATTTATTTTTTTTCAGACGCAATGAGTTCACGGATTCCATCCTTACTTATGGGATTACACCTCCTGGTCAGCAGGAGGAGGCAAAGAGTACCACAGCAGAGCTGTATATATAGCTCATCCCTTCCCTCCCACTCCAGTCATTCAACCAAAGTTAGGAAGAGAAAGGAAAAGCCAAGGTGCAGAGGTGTCTGAAGTTTACAAAATTAACACCCTGTCTCATAGAACAGGGCGGGCCGTGGACTCATCGTGTCTAAAAAGTAACAAATTTATCAGGTAAGCATACATTTTCTTTTCTTTTTAAAGATATGATGAGTCCACGGATTTCATCTTTACTTATGGGATACAATACTAAAGCTAGAGTACAAGGATGATAAGGGAGGGATAAGACAGGGAACCTAAACGGAAGGCACCACTGCTTGAAGAACCTTTCTCCCAAAAACAGCCTCAGCCGAAGCAAAGGTATCAAATTTGTAAAATTTAGAAAAAGTGTGAAGAGAGGACCAAATAGCAGCCTTGCAATTCTGTTCAACAGAAGCATCATTTTTGAATGCCCATGAGGAAGCAACAGCCCTGGTAGAATGAGCCGTAACTCTTTCAGGATGCTGCTGTCCAGCAGTCTCATATGCAAAACGGATGATACTCTTCAGCCAAAAAGAAAGAGAGATTGCCGTAGCTTTCTGACCCTTACGTTTTCCAGAAAAAATGACAAATAAAGCAGATGATTGACCAAAGTCCTTAGTCGCTTGTAAGTAAAATTTTAAAGCACGGACTATGTCCATATTGTGCAGAAGACGTTCCTTCTGGGAAGAAGGATTAGGACACAAGGAAGGAACAACAATCTCCTGATTGATGTTCTTGTCTGAAACAACCTTAGGAAGAAAACCAAGTTTAGTACGTAAAACCACCTTATCCGAATGAAAAATAAGGTAAGGAGAATTATATTGCAATGCCGAAAGTTCAGACACTCTTCAAGCCGAAGAAATGGCAACAAGAAATAAAACTTTCCCAGATAACAACTTGATATCTATGGAATGCATAGGTTCAAACGGAACCCCTTGCAGAACTTTAAGAACTAAATTCAAACTCCATGGAGGAGCAATTGGTTTAAACACAGGCCTGATTCTAATCAAGGCCTGACAAAAAGATCAAATATCTGGTACATCTGCCAGACGCTTGTGCAACAAAACAGATAAGGCAGAGATCTGCCCCTTTAGGGAACTCCCTTCTCCAATCCTTCTTGGAGAAAAGACAAAATCCTGGGAATCCTAACTCTACTCCATGAGTAGCCTTTGAATTCACACCAATAAAGATATTTGCGCCATATCTTATGGTAAATCTTCCTAGTTACAGGATTACGCGCCTGAATTAAGGCATCTATGACCGAGTCAGAGAAACCCCACTTGGATAAGATTAAGCGTTCAATCTCCAAGCAGTCAGTTGCAGAGAAACTAGATTCAGGTGAAAGAAGGGTCCCTGAATGAGAAGGTCCTTCCTCAATGGAAGTTTCCAAGGTGGCAGGGATGACATGTCCACCAGATCGGCATACCAAATCCTGTGAGGCCACACAGGAGCGATGAGGATCACTGATGCCTTCTCCTGCTTGATTTGAGCAATAACCCGGGGAAGAAGTGCAAACGGGGGGAATAAATAGGCTAGGCTGAAGGATCAAGGAACTGCCAAAGCATCTATCAGCTCGGCCAGGGGATCCTGGGACCTGGACCCGTATCTCGGAAGCTTGGCATTCTGACGAGATCAAGAAAAGAAAAGGATGGTTTAATGCAACAGAAGAACAATTTACTGCTTTAAATTAAAGTCCAGATATGGAAAAGCATATAAACTCTTTTTGTAATCCCAGTGGTAATCAAAGTTGCAATGTTATGCCTCCCTCTCTCTTGGAAATGATAAAGATCAAAAATATGTAAGCGTTGCAGTTTATGTATTTTCCTTTTGCATGATACGCTAATCATTTACTGTGTTACTGTATTCAGCATATCCCCAGTTTACGACATATGTCCCAATATGGCCAATTTAACCAGTAGCACTCAAGGAAAGTCCCACAGATATGGCAAAGTCAGGTAAGTAATCAATCGAGTAGCCCGTAATCAATTATATTGCCCATGTACACTATGCGTACCTCCGCTCCCTCCGTGCCCCAGTACCTCAGACCTGAACTCCTTGGTTCTTCTATGCGCTGTTCTGGACCCTCGTCCGTCCACACCATGCGGATTCAGCGTCTTCCGTATCACCCACGTGTGGCGTGATGTCACTTCCGGGTCTTCCTGTCTGTTTGCGGTACTCGATAGGTGTACAGTGAAAGGGGCCTGAGGGAGCGCGGACCAATCGGCAAGTTCCTCCTGATTACCTTGCAAATCCCACTGTATGTTGACAAATGGGAACAAAACGTTATATCCAACAATGTCTTCCAAGTGCTTTAAAAATCCTGTTGTGTTGTAACTTTGGGGAGCCGTAGAATCTTTGTCCAGAGAGAGGGTTTAGGCAAATCCGGACTGCAGTGCAGCTTAAGTAATGCAACAGCAACTGACCTGGGCAAAAAATTCAGCTCAAAGAATAAATCGAAATGTCAGTTGCTGTTATTTAAATAAAAAGTCTTTTTATTGAAAAATATTTAAAACATGGAGGGTGCATACCCTATAGACAAAAGAAATAGACTAACATGTTTCGGCCTGCGCCGTATTCATAGTCCTAAAACACCAAACACACACTCAGATTTAAAAACCCACTTCTGGGATTTAATTGGTGGAAATCCTAAGCATCAATTAGGGTATTATAGAAACAGCATATACAGATTTATGTCTATTGACAAAGTAGTAGGATTTTGCATATATTCACATTAACAATTTATAGTGTGCACATTAAACAATATCTAAGACCAAATGTATACAAAAATGTTCAAAAAGATATATATATTCAAAGCAATCCTTCATTGCTATGTTGTATCATTGTTATTATAACATTAATGGGTCAATTCAATTTGTTCTACATTGTGTTCAAGATCAAAGTTTGATATTTCATGTTGATAAACTTCCTAATACTAAAGATTATTGAGGAACATTTAAAATCCCAAATAAATTCCTTTGATAAGCTAATTGTTAGATGGAGATATAGAGGTATAGGGAGAGTAGGAAAAAATCCATATTCACATAAAGGCTCCCTTATTGGTAGTGATAACAATGGTAACACTTGATTACTATTAGTACAGTGTTTTTGACTGGAAGGGCAACATACATGGATGTCCTAAGCTACCATGTATAATGAATTGTATAGGAATATACAGGTATACTCTAGGCTAGTTCATTTTGTATATACAACGTTGGTGGAGGGAATTTAAAGGGATTTGAAACAAGGGGCATAATATCTAAGATTACTGTGTATATAGTGTCTTATCAAAAAGGATATAGGTGCAATAGTTTATCAAACCAAGCACCTAAAGTTTTATTCAAAACATGGCTTACTGCCCATCCTGCAGATGGTAATCAGATACTGGCAAAAGGTGGTACCAAAATTATTGCTAACTTGAGCATTTATCCTATCAATTTATGCATAAGAACTATTATGTACATCACTGAGCCAATGAGGAAGAAACCCTTCAGGAGACTGTCAATAGGAACACTAATTACAATAGATTTTCTCGACAGGGGAATATGCATACTAGGATGGAGATGAGACAGGGCCCCAATAGAGTCCATGCGGCACAACATTCAGGTAGACTTAGGTTTTCACAACAAAATACACTACAACAGAGAAGATATCAACCATCTGAGAACCCTGCTCCCTCTTTAGAACAACAACCTACAAATATGATAGTAGAAAGAGATGATGAGTTCTCACAGATGGAGCAGGTTTTTCACATGGGACAGCGCCCCAGGGGTGGCGGGATGGCAGCTATGCAACCCGAACAGGGGAGATATCCAGTAAGGCAAACCAGGATGCCATCAAAATACAAACCGTCATAAATTTATCTGATCATGTCCTAACAAAGGAAGAATACAGAGTGCTAAGTTTGGGCCTGGGTTTCGTACCCTCTGTAAATTTTAATTTGTTTAAAACAATGTTAGATCTTAACAAATTTGTGCGAAATTTGACACTCTGTAAGCACTTCAAAATGGACAATTCAGAAAGGTTTATGGAACAACCCCAGGGGCAAACAATCTCTAATATATACCAAGGGTTTCATTTCCAGGATATGTGTGACCTCCTAGCTCTGAGAGGTTTGGAGCAAGAGACAGGGGTTAATATTGTAAATGATCAAACTACTTTGCATAAGAAATACAAAAATCCCTCCACTTTCTACCCCATTCAGAGCAGGGGAAACACTATAGAAACCTTCTATAGAAGAGTAGAGGCGGATTTAAGAACACTTAATCACACAAAGAAACCTGTTAAGAGTAACCTAAACATACATGAACAACAAGCCATGAGATCACTGAGTGACAATATGAATATTGTCATAAAGCAGGCGGATAAGGGGGGCTCCGTGGTCGTCATGAATAGGTCAAGCTATATTGCTGAGGCCTTGAGGCAATTGGAAGATACCAGCAGTTACTACTTTGTCAATAGACATAAATCTGTATGCGCTGTTTCTTTAATACCCTAATTGATGCTTAGGATTTCCACCAATTAAATCCCAGAGGTGGGTTTTTAAATCTGAGTGTGTGTTTGGTGTTTTAGGACTATGAATACGGCGCAGGCCGAAACATGTTAGTCTATTTCTTTTGTCTATAGGGTATGCACCCTCCATGTTTTAAATATTTTTCAATAAAAAGACTTTTTATTTAAATAACAGCAACTGACATTTCGATTTATTCTTATTCTGACGAGATGCCATGAGATCCAACTCTGGCCGACCCCATTTTAGAATCAGGTTGGAGAAAATTTCCGGATGGAGTTCTCACTCTCCTGGATGAAAGGTCTGCCTGCTCAGAAAATCCGCCTCCCAGTTGTCCATCTCTGGGATATGAATCGCTGACAGATGGCAAGAATGGGCCTCCGCCCATTGGATTATCTTGGTTACCTCGGTCATCGCTAAGGAAATCCTTGTTCATCCCTGATGATTGATGTAAGCCACCGTCGTTATGTTGTCCGACTGGAATCTGATGAATTGAGCCGAAGCCAACTGAGGCCAGGCCCGAAGCGCATTGAAGATCGCCCTCAGCTCTAGGATGTTGATGGGAAGGAGAGAATCTTCCTGAGTCCATACTCCCTGAGCCTTTAAAGAGCCCCAGACTGTTCCCCATCCTAAAAGACTGGTGTCCGTAGTTACAATCACCCATGAAGGTCTGCGAAAGCATGTCCCCTGGGATAGATGATTCAGAGACAACCACCATTGAAGAGAGTCCCTCGTCTCCTGTTCTAGGATTATTCGAGGAGACAAGTCTGTATAATCTCCATTCCACTGCCTGAGCATGCTTAGCTGCAGAGGCTTGAGGTGAAACCGAGCAAACGGTATGATGTCCATTGCCGCCACCATCAATCCGATTACCTTAATGCACTGAGCCACTGACGGCCGAGGAGTGGTCTGAAGGGCTCGACATGTATTCGGAATCTTTGACTTTCTGACTTCTGTCAGAAAAATTCTCATGGATATAGAGTCGATTAGAGTTCCCAAGAAGGGTACCCTTGTCTGCGGAATTAAAAAACTCTTTTCCAGATTTACCTTCCAACCGTGAGTCCTCAGGAAGGATAGCACCATGTCGGTATGGGACCTTGTTTGCTGATAAGATGACGCCTGGATTAGAATATCGTCCAGATAAGGTGCCACCGCAATGCCCCGAGGTCTTAGAACCGCCAGCAGAGACCCTAGAACCTTTGTGAAAATTCTGGGCGCCGTGGCCAGACCGAAAGGAAGAGTCACAAACTGAAAATGTTTGACTAGAAAGGCAAATCTCAGGAACTTGTGATGATCTCTGTGGATAGGAACATGAAGATATGCATCCTTTAGATCCACTGTCGTCATAAATTGACCCTCCTGGATCAATGGAAGAATGGTACGAATAGTTTCCGTCTTGAAAGATGGAACTCTGAGGTCTGAAGGTTCCCTCCTTTTTGGGAACTACAAACAAATTTGAATAAAAACCCTGTCCCTGTTCCTGTATTGGAACGGGACAAATTACTCCCATGGAAGATAGGTCTCTTACACAATGTAAGAATGCCTCTCTTTTTATCTGGTCTGCAGATAATTTTGAAAGAAGAAATCTTCTTCGGGGGTAGGAATTTCTGAACTACAGTTTGTATCCCTGAGACACTATTTCTATAGCCCAGGGATCCTGAATATCTCGCACCCAAGTCTGGGTGAAGAAGGAAAGTCTGCCCCCTACCAGATCCGGTCCCGGATCAGGGGGCAAACCCTTCATGCTGACTTGGAATCAGCAGCAGGTTTCTTGGATTGTTTACCATTGTTCCAAGATTGGTTGGGTCTCCAAGTAGACTTGGATTGCGAATAGTTTCCTTTCTGTTTAGAGGAAGAAGAAAAGGAATTTCCCTTGAAATTTCGAAAGGAATGAATATTACTTTGTCGACCTTTCTGCTTGGTTCTCTAATCCTGAGGGAGGAGATGACCCTTGCCTCCCGTGATGTCAGAGATAATTTCCCTCAAGCCAGGTCCAAACAGGGTCTTTCCCTTGTAAGGAATTGCCAGAAGCTTAGATTTGGATGATACGTCCGCAGACCAAGGTTTCAACCATAAGGCCCTGCGGGCTAAGATGGAAAAACCTGAACTCTTAGTTGCCAATTTAGTAATTTGCAGAGAAGCATCTGTAATAAAAGAATTGGCTAACTTCAGAGCTTTAATCCGATCCTGGATTTCTTCTAAAGAAGTCTCAGTTTTAAGAGACTCCGCAAGATTGTCACACCAATAAGCTGCCGCACTAGTGACTGTAACAATGCATGCAGCCGGTTGCAATAGCAAACCCTGGTGAACATAGATCTTTTTCAGTAGACCCTCCAACTTCTTATCCATGGGGTCCCTGAAAGCACAACTATCCTCAATAGGAATAGTAGTTCATTTGGCCAAGGTGGAAATAGCCCCCTCCACCTTAGGAACCGTTTGCCAATGTTCCCTGACATTGTCAGCTATAGGGAACATCTTCTTGAAAATAGGGGAAGGAGAGAATGGAATACCTGGTTTCTCCGATTCCTTAGTAATAATTTCCGAAGTCCGTATGGGAACTGGAAAAACATCTGAGTAAGATGAAACATCTAAGTATCTATCCAACTTACTTACAGTGGAATCACAGACGTCCAAAGTCACTAAAACCTCCCTGAGTAACAGGCGGAGGTGTTCTAGTTTAAACTTGAAAGAAACAACTTCTGAATCAATCAAAGGTAAGGAACTCTCTGAGTCTGAAATCTCACCTTCCGACAGAACCTCCCTACCCTCCATCTCAGAGCCCTGGGAGGGTACGTCCGAGATTGCTATCATAGCATCAGAAACTTCATTAACCTCATAGTTATTCTTCCTTTTACGTTTGCCTTGAAAAATAGGAAAGGCAGATAACGCATCTGAAAGTGTAGAGGACATAACCTCAACAATGTCTTTTAACTGCAGAAGAAACAGAGGTACAGGGCACTGCTTGTTCGGGCATTAAAGGTTGGGGCGCTTGGGGAGAAAGCTGGGGCATACTCTGCATCTCATCATTAGACACCTGAGAAGCATTCACCATTGATAAATATTGATCATGAAAAATCTTTTCTCTACAGTTTAAAACCCTCTCAATACATGAGGGACAAAAAGTAACTGGTGGATCCACATTGGCATCCAAACATATGGTGCAAGTAACATCTTGTACAGTCTCTAAATTTATCTTAGAATTGTACAAATCTCCTTTTTTTGTTTTTAATATATGTTACTGGCCCTTTAAATTTTTTACCGTTGTAAAATGGAAATCAGATTGAACTAAAATGCTTATGAATTTTGAGAGAATATCAGGGTACCACGCCTTAATTTAACTGCAAGTTATGTTACTGTTAAAATAAACGTGTTATGAAAACACTCAAACACCTCTACGCCTACCTGCCGACCAGACTTGCTGTAAATCCCGGTGTCGTCTCAGAAGCGCTAACAACCGTTTATTCAATTAAACCTTATGGATCACAAGTAAAGAGACGTCCCCGTCCTGTTAGCCTGAGAGACAATGAGCCGCACAGAGAAACCGGAAACCTCCTCCGTATACCAGACTGTCTGTAAGACTGCGCAGCGTTAACCACTACACAGCCCGATCGCTTGAAATAAATAAAATGTGAATTCTTATACAGCTTTCTCCCTGCCCCAGTGCCTATACATTGCGCTTTCACTGAAAATACCCTCCATACTTAGAGAGAATCAAGTCCCAAGTCAGAGGCTTCATTAGCCTGATAGAAATAAAGTCAGATTAAAGTGCCTGCTTCCTTCTGAGTTTTTATTCCCAGAATAAAACGGTTGCACTTACCTCAATGCTGTCCGACAACAGGACAGTCCATCAGGTGTAAGAGGTTCTCTCCCTCCTATAGCCCTGTGGAAATGATAAAGCCAGAGTTAGAGTTTGCTTAGGCCATCATGGTAAGGGTAGCAGAAATTATGGGAGGCGCAGTGAGAATTATGTCCCACCAGTTCCCATTGCTTTAAAGCTACCAAATGCTCTCCTGTAGAGACTGATAAGGACTATGGCTACACCCTAGGAGAAGGAAGCACACTCTGGCACTACTTTGAAAATAATAAACTTTTGATTGAAGAATCTATTCTAACACCTCACTCTGCCTCTTCCTATCACTAACGTAGGCAAAGAGAATGACTGGAGTGGGAGGGAAGGGAGGAGCTATATATACAGCTCTGCCGTGGTGCTCTTTGCCTCCTCCTGCTGACCAGGAGGCGTAATCCCATAAGTAAGGATGAAATCTGTGCACTCATTGTGTCTTTAAAAAGAAAGAGAGGGCATGTGTGTGTACCATTTACATGAAGCAGAGGGTGAGGGAGAAGGAAAGAGAGGGCATGTGTGTGTATCATTTACATGAAGCAGAGAGTGAGAGAGAAGGGAAGAGAGGGCATGTGTGTGTGTGTGTATCATTTACATGACGCAGAAGGTGAGAGAGAACAGAAGAGAGGGCGTGTGTGTACCATTTACATGAAGCAGAGGGTTAGAGAGAAGGGAAGAGAGGGTGTGTGCGTGTGTGTATCATTTACATGAAGCAGAGTATGAGAGAGAAAGGAAGAGAGGGCATGTGTGTGTATCATTTACATGAAGCAGAGGGTGAGAGAGAAGGAAAGAGAGGGCATGTGTGTGTATCATTTACATGAAGCAGAGAGTGAGAGAGAAGGGAAGAGAGGGCATGTGTGTGTATTATTTACATGAAGCAGAGGGTGAGAGAGAAGGGAAGAGAGGGCATGTGTGTGTGTATTATTTACATGAAGCAGAGGGTGAGAGAGAAGGGAAGAGAGGGCATGTGTGTGTATTATTTACATGAAGCAGAGGGTGAGAGAGAAGGGAAGAGAGGGCATGTGTGTGTATCATTTACATGAAGCAGAGGGTGAGAGAGAAGGGAAGAGAGGGCGTGTGTGTACCATTTACATGAAGCAGAGGGTTAGAGAGAAGGGAAGAGAGGGCATGTGTGTGTTTCATTTACATGCAGCAGAGGATGAGAGAGAACAGAAGAGAGGGCGTGTGTGTACCATTTACATGAAGCAGAGGGTGATAGAGAAGGAAAGAAAGGACATGTGTGTGTATCATTTACAATGAAGCTAAGGGAGAGAGAGAAGGAGAGAGAGGACATATGTGTGTATCATTTACATGAAGCAGAGGGTGAGAGAGAAGAAAAGAGAGGGCATGAGTGTGTGTACTATTTACATGAAGCAGAGGGTGAGAGAGAAGGGAAGACATGGCATGTGTGTGTGTACCATGTACATGAAGCAGAGGGTGAGAGATAAGAGAAGAGGGGGAATGTGTGTGTATCATTTACATGAAGCAGAGGGTGAGAGAGAAGGGAAGAGAGGGCATGTGTGTGTATTATTTACATGAAGCAGAGGGTGAGAGAGAAGGGAAGAGAGGGCATGTGTGTGTGTATTATTTACATGAAGCAGAGGGTGAGAGAGAAGGGAAGAGAGGGCATGTGTGTGTATCATTTACATGAAGCAGAGGGTGAGAGAGAAGGGAAGAGAGGGCGTGTGTGTGTATCATTTACATGAAGCAGAGGGTGAGAGAGAAGGGAAGAGAGGGCATGTGTGTGTATCATTTACATGAAGCAGAGGGTGAGAGAGAAGGGAAGAGAGGGCATGTGTGTGTATTATTTACATGAAGCAGAGGGTGAGAGAGAAGGGAAGAGAGGGCATGTGTGTGTGTATTATTTACATGAAGCAGAGGGTGAGAGAGAAGGGAAGAGAGGGCATGTGTGTGTATCATTTACATGAAGCAGAGGGTGAGAGAGAAGGGAAGAGAGGACATGTGTGTGTATTATTTACATGAAGCAGAGGGTGAGAGAGAAGGGAAGAGAGGGCATGTAACATAACATAGTAACATAGTAGATAAGGTTGAAAAAAGACTGAAGTCCATCGAGTTCAACCTATACAAATCTAAAATACTTACAAAAAGCTCCAGTTAAGCTTAAATAACCCCATTAAAATGTGACCCATTTAATACTAGCAATCATATCCATGAATTTTGTTTATATACAGAAAATTATCCAGACTATTTTTAAATGTATCTATGGTATTGGCATTCACTACCTCCTTTGCTAATGAGTTCCACAATTTTATTGCTCTTACAGTGAAAAAACGTTTCCGTTGCTGGAGATTAAATCTCCTTTCCTCCAACCTTAAATTATGACCTCTTGTCAGAACCAATTTTCTTGGAATAAAAAGAGCTTCTGCCATCTCTGTATATGGGCCTTGAATATATTTATATAAAGTAATCATGTCACCTCTCAAGCGCCTTTTTTCTAAAGAGAACAGACCCAGTTTGGCTAGCCTCTCCTCATAGGTTAATTTCTCCAATCCCCTTATTAGCTTTGTGGCCCTTCTCTGAACTTTTTCTAGTTCTGCAATATCTTTTTTAGCAATCGGTCCCCAGAACTGCACTCCAAACTCAAGGTGAGGTCTTACCAGGGCTTTATATAATGACAGAATTATGCTTTCCTCCCTTGAATCAATGCCTCTTTTAATACATGCTAGTATCTTATTAGCCTTTGAAGCCGCTGCTCTGCATTGTGCACTCATATTTAGCTTGTTATCTATTACTACTCCCAAATCCCTTTCCTCCTGTGTTTGGCTAAGTCTTGTCCCATTTAAAAAATACATAGCCTGCTTATTTTTACTTCCAAAATGTAGAACCTTACATTTTTCCGTATTAAATCTCATTTTCCATTCACTTGCCCATAGTTCTAATTTTAGCAAATCCCTTTGCAAAGAGAGTTCATCCTGCTCTGACCTAATGACCTTACTTAACTTAGTATCATCTGCAAAAATAGAGATGTCGCTATTTAATCCTTGCTCCAAGTCATTTATAAAAATATTAAAAAGAACAGGGCCCAGTACTGATCCCTGGGGGACGCCACTGATTACCTTTGTCCAATCTGAGTATGATCCATTTACTGCTACTCGTTGCTCCCTATCTTTTATCCAGTTATTTATCCATGAGCTAACATTTTCAGCTATTCCCAGTCCCTTAATTTTGTGCATTAATCTCTCATGAGGCACTGTATCAAATGCCTTTGCAAAATCTAAGTATATCACATCAACTGATTCCCCTTTATCTATATTTTTACTTACTTCCTCGTAGAATCTAATTAGATTAGTTTGACATGATCTATTTCTCCTAAAGCCATGCTGATTAGAACTCATAATCTTGTTTACACGAATATGCTCATCAATATAATCCCTTATAATCCCTTCAAATATCTTCCCCACTATTGATGTCAGACTAACTGGTCTATAGCTTCCTGGATCATCCCTGCTTCCCTTTTTGAAGAGTGGCACCACATCAGCTTTACGCCAATCCTGGGGTACCATGCCTGAGGATAATGAGTCTTGAAAAATTAAGAGTAAAGGTTTGTCTATAACATTGCTAAGTTCACTTAACACCCTTGGGTGTATTCCATCTGGGCCTGGAGTTTTATTTACCTTAATATTTTTTAGTTTTTTCCTGATATCCTCTAAACAAAACCCAGTTAGTGGTATGGACTGGCATGTTCTATTCTGTTCCAAAGTATCATTCAATGGTTCCTCTCTTGTGTATACTGAAGAAAAAAACTGGTTTAGTACCTCAGCCTTTTCCCTGTCATTATTTATCATGCTACCCTCCACACATTTTAATGTACCTATATTATCCTTCTTAGATTTTTTGCTATTTATGTACTTAAAGAACCTTTTAGGGTTAGACTTAGAATCCTTGGCAATTAATTTTTCATTTTCAATTTTGGCTAATTTGATTGCTTTTTTGCATGCTTTGTTACATTCCTTATAAATATTGTATGCTGAGTCTGTACTATTTTCTTTTAATAATTTAAATGCCCTACGTTTTTTCCTAATTTCTTTTAACACATTTTTATTTAGCCATAACGGCTTATTTTTTTTATTTCTATTTTTATAACCATATGGTATGTATTGATATGTATATTTATTTAACAAATTTTTAAATATTATCCATTTATCCTCTGTATTTTTATTAGAAAATACATTGTCCCAATTTATATTATTTAATGATTTCCTTAAATCGTTGAATTTTGCTTTCTTGAAATTAAAAGTCTTAGTTAAGCCTTTAAAACACTGCATATGAAAAGAGATTTCAAATGTGACCATGTTATGATCACTGTTACCCAAATGTTCTTTAACTTCTATGTTTGATATTATATCTGTATTGTTTGATAGCACTAAATCCAATATAGCTTTACTCCTAGTTGGCTCCTCTATTAATTGTGACAAGAAGTTATCCCTGAGAACATTTAAAAATCTATCCCCCTTAGCTGAATTACTAGTTTCATTGGCCCAGTTTATATCAGGGTAGTTAAAATCTCCCATAATTACAGCACTGTTATTAGCAGCCTTACCTATTTGTGTGTGTGTATTATTTACATGAAGCAGAGGGTGAGAGAGAAGGGAAGAGTGGGCATGCGTGTGTGTATCATTTACATGAAGCAGAGGGTGAGAGAGAAGGGAAGAGAGGGCATGTGTGTGTATCATTTATATGAAGCAGAGGGTGAGAGAGAAGGGAAGAGAGGGCATGTGTGTGTACCATTTACATGAAGCAGAGGGTGAGAGAGAAGGGAAGAGAGGGCATGTGTGTGTATCATTTACATGAAGCAGAGGGTGAGAGAGAAGGTAAGAGAGGGCATGTGTGTGTGTGTATCATTTACATGAAGCAGAGGGTGAGAGAGAAGGGAAGAGAGGGCATGTGTGTGTATCATTTACATGAAGCAGAGTATGAGAGAGAAGGGAAGAGAGGGCATGTGTGTGTGTATCATTTACATGAAGCAGAGGGTGAGAGAGAAGGGAAGAGGGGGCATGTGTGTGTGTATTATTTACATGAAGCAGAGGGTGAGAGAGAAGGGAAGAGAGGGCATGTGTGTGTGTATCATTTACATGAAGCAGAGGGTGAGAGAGAAGGGAAGATAGGGCATGTGTGTGTATCATTTACATGAAGCAGAGGGTGAGAGAGAAGGGAAGAGGGGGCATGTGTGTGTATCATTTACATGAAGCAGAGGGTGAGAGAGAAGGGAAGAGAGGATGTGTGTGTGTATCATTTACATGAAGCAGAGGGTGAGAGAGAAGGGAAGAGAGGGCGTGTGTGTGTATCATTTACATGAAGCAGAGGATGAGAGAGAAGGGAAGAGAGGGCGTGTGTGTGTATCATTTACATGAAGCAGAGGGTGAGAGAGAAGGGAAGATAGGGCATGTGCGTGTGTACTATTTACATGAAGCAGAGGGTGAGGGAGAAGGGAAGACAGGGCATGTGTGTGTATCATTTACATGAAGCAGAGGATGAGAGAGAAGGGAAGAGAGGGCGTGTGTGTGTGTATCATTTACATGAAGCAGAGGGTGAGAGAGAAGGGAAGAGAGGGCGTGTGTGTGTGTATCATTTACATGAAGCAGAGGGTGAGAGAGAAGGGAAGAGAGGGCATGTGTGTGTATCATTTACATGAAGCAGAGGGTGAGAGAGAAGGGAAGATAGGGCATGTGCGTGTGTACTATTTACATGAAGCAGAGGGTGAGGGAGAAGGGAAGACAGGGCATGTGTGTGTATCATTTACATGAAGCAGAGGGTGAGAGAGAAGGGAAGAGGGGGCATGTGTGTGTATCATTTACATGAAGCAGAGGGTGAGAGAGAAGGGAAGAGGGGGCATGTGTGTGTATCATTTACATGAAGCAGAAGGTGACAGAGAAGGGAAGAGAGGGCATGTGTGTGTGTATTATTTACATGAAGCAGAGGGCGAGAGAGAAGGGAAGAGAGGATGTGTGTGTGTATCATTTACATGAAGCAGAGGGTGAGAGAGAAGGGAAGAGAGGGCGTGTGTGTGTGTATTATTTACATGAAGCAGAGGGTGAGAGAGAAGGGAAGAGAGGATGTGTGTGTATCATTTACATGAAGCAGAGGGTGAGAGAGAATGGAAGAGAGGGCATGTGTGTGTGTATTATTTACATGAAGCCGAGGATGAGAGAGAAGGGAAGAGAGGGCATGTGTGTGTGTATTATTTACATGAAGCCGAGGATGAGAGAGAAGGGAAGAGAGGGCGTGTGTGTGTGTATCATTTACATGAAGCAGAGGGTGAGAGAGAAGGGAAGAGAGGGCATGTGTGTGTGTATTATTTACATGAAGCAGAGGGTGAGAGAGAAGGGAAGAGGGGGCATGTGTGTGTGTATTATTTACATGAAGCAGAGGGTGAGAGAGAAGGGAAGAGAGGGCATGTGTGTATAATTTACATGAAGCAGAGGATGAGAGATAAGGGAAGAGAGGGCATGTGTGTGTATCATTTACATGAAGCAGAGGATGAGAGAG